>NW_028132998.1:0-223829 GCF_964374135.1 Grampus griseus | reverse complement strand
CCTGAATATATTCAGGAAAAAACGCATACGCCCTTTTTGGCCAACCAAGCAAGCTTGCAAAGGAAATCTGCACTACAATGAAGTCTCACTTCCCCCCGGTCAAAAGGGCCATCTTAAAAACGTGTAAAATCCAGAAAAGCAGGACAGGCCATGGAGAATTGGGAGCCTTGTTATGCTGATGGGCGGGATGTAAATTGCCAACAGACACTCGGGAGAAGTGTATGGTGTTTCCTGAAACATCCAGAAAACAAAGCAACAGAGCCTAGGGCACTTCCACTTATGGTCCTATAGCTTAGGGAAATTAAAATCAAAAAGACACAGCCACCCCAAAGTTTGGGACGCCTCTGTTTACAAGAACCTCGTTTACCGTACAAGTTCAATATCACAGAAAGTGAAAAATGGATAAAGAACTTGTGGTACTTACGTACAATGCAGTATCACTCAGCAATGAAATCTATGTCATCAGGCCCGTAGCAGCATAATGAGTGGATTCAGGTACGATGATTCTAACTGAAATAAGTCACACAGAAAAAGAAACATCATAAGATATCACTAATACACGGAATGTAAACTGGACTACACAGGAACTGAATTACAGAACAGAACAGGGTCTCAAATTTAGAAAACAAACTTATGCTTGCTTAAGGGTAAAGGTGAGTTGGGGTGCTGCATAAAACCAGAGATTGCAATGAGCACAGATAAAGTTCCTTAAGCCAAATATGGAATAGACAAGAGCTACTCCTTGCTCAACGAAATGGACTCAACACCCCATATTAAACGCCTAAGAATGTACCTGACTAGTAAGTATCTTAAAACCTATGGATTGCTATGTCTCCAAAAGAGAATCAAGCGTGTGTACAGGGGCATAAACGCAGCAGTGATAGGATTGGAGAGGTTCGGTGAGCAAATGAAGACCCTTTGAAGTCATATTGCATGGTACCCATTCCACGGGTTTCAAATACCCAGTTTTAAGGTATTCTTCCTTCAGCTAAAACATGCATGTGGAACCTAGAGTATGATCAACCATGTGATCGGGAGACGTGTTCAAATATGTCTCAGTTTTCGTACCCTGGTACTCGGGTGCAACATTCCAGACGCTTTACTAACACTCTCCCCACTTGGAGAGTCAGTCCCTTTAACCTCCTGTTTGGCCCAGTTTGCAATTTCTGCGGAAGATGAACAGGAATAGCGAGAACCAATGAGAGACTAGCTGGAGGTGTCTGGACGGGCAAATTTAACTCTCATTTCCCACCAGGAAGAGGAATTAACCAAAGGCTCAGCGTGCCGTGCCGGAAACAGATTAGGGCCTGAAGCCATCCTGCGGTGTTGCGGCCAGGTCACAAGAAAGCGAGTTGAAGAAAGGAGCTCAGGGGCACTGTAATTCACAAACCTGCAGAGTTATAAATGACAGCTATCGTCCAAAAATATACTGAAGTAAGGCTGCCAAGAGGACTTGAAAGCGGGGTAGAATTGCAGGAAACCGATTTCAGGAGGTAGACTGGAATTGCATTCAAACCATAGGAAAAGAGGCAGAACGTCCACAATGATGCACTTGGCCAAAAAGGGCGTATGCGTTTTTTCCTGAATATATTCAGGAAAAAACGCATACGCCCTTTTTGGCCAACCAAGCAAGCTTGCAAAGGATATCTGCACTACAGTGAAGTCTCACTTCCCCCCGGTCAAAAGGGCCATCTGAAAAAAGTGCAAAATCCAGAAAGGCAGGACAGGCCATGGAGAACTGGGAGCCTTGTTATGCTGATGGGCGGGATGTAAATTGCCAACAGACACTCGGGAGAAGTGTATGGTGTTTCCTGAAACATCTAAAAAACAAACCAACAGAGCCTAGGGCACTTCCACTTATGGTCCTATAGCTTAGGGAAATTAAAATCAAAAAGACACAGCCACCCCAAAGTTTGGGACGCCTCTGTTTACAAGAACTTCGTTTACCGTACGAGTTCAATATCACAGAAAGTGAAAAATGGATAAAGAACTTGTGGTACTTACGTACAATGCAGTATCACTCAGCAATGAAATCTATGTCATCAGGCCCGTAGCAGCATAATGAGTGGATTCAGGTACGATGATTCTAACTGAAATAAGTCACACAGAAAAAGAAACATCATAAGATATCACTAATACACGGAATGTAAACTGGGCTACACAAGAACTGAATTACAGAACAGAACAGGGTCTCAAATTTAGAAAACCAACTTATGCTTGCTTAAGGGGAAAGGTGAGTTGGGGTGCTGCATAAAACCAGAGATTGAAATTAGCACAGATAAAGTTCCTTAAGCCAAATATGGAATAGACAAGAGCTACTCCTTGCTCAACGAAATGGACTCAACACCCCATATTAAACGCCTAAGAATGTACCTGACTAGTAAGTATCTTAAAACCTATGGATTGCTATGTCTCCGAAAGAGAATCAAGCATGTGTACAGGGGCATAAACGCAGCAGTGATAGGATTGGAGAGGTTCGGTGAGCAAATGAAGACCCTTTGAAGTCATATTGCATGGTACACATTCCACGGGTTTCAACTACCCAGGTTTAAGGTATTCTTCCTTCAGCTAAAACATGCATGTGGAACCCAGAGTATGATCAACCATGTGAACGGGAGACGTGTTCAAACATGTCTCAGTTTTCCTCCCCTGGTACTCGGGTGCAACATTCCAGACGCTTTACTAACACTCTCCCGACTTGGAGAGTCAGTCCCTTTCACCTCCTGTTTGGCCCAGTTTGCAATTTCTGCGGAAGATGAACAGGAATAGCGAGAACCAATGAGAGACTAGCTGGAGGTGTCTGGACGGGCAAATTTAACTCTCATTTCCCACCAGGAAGAGGAATTAACCAAAGGCTCAGCGTGCCGTGCCGGAACCAGATTAGGGCCTGAAGCCATCCTGCGGTGTTGCGGCCAGCTCACAAGAAAGCGAGTTGAAGAAAGGAGCTCAGGGGCACTGTAATTCACAAACCTGCAGAGTTATAAATGACAGCTATCATCCAAAAATATACTGAAGTAAGGCTGCCAAGAGGACTTGAAAGCGGGGTAGAATTGCAGGAAACCGATTTCAGGAAGTAGACTGGAATTGCATTCAAAGCATAGGAAAAGAGGCAGAACGTCCACAATGATGCACTTGGCCAAAAAGGGCGTATGCGTTTTTTCCTGAATATATTCAGGAAAAAACGCATACGCCCTTTTTGGCCAACCAAGCAAGCTTGCAAAGGAAATCTGCACTACAATGAAGTCTCACTTCCCCCCGGTCAAAAGGGCCATCTGAAAAACGTGTAAAATCCAGAAAGGCAGGACAGGCCATGGAGAACTGGGAGTCTTGTTATGCTGATGGGCGGGATGTAAATTGCCAACAGACACTCAGGAGAAGTGTGTGGTGTTTCCTGAAACATCTAAAAAACAAAGCAACAGAGCCCTGGGCACTTCCACTTATGGTCCTATAGCTTAGGGAAATTAAAATCAAAAAGACACAGCCACCCCAAAGTTTGGGACGCCTCTGTTTACAAGAACCTCGTTTACCGTACAAGTTCAATATCACAGAAAGTGAAAAATGGATAAAGAACTTGTGGTACTTACGTACAATGCAGTATCACTCAGCAATGAAATCTATGTCATCAGGCCCGTAGCAGCATAATGAGTGGATTCAGGTACGATGATTCTAACTGAAATAAGTCACACAGAAAAAGAAACATCATAAGATATCACTAATACACGGAATGTAAACTGGGCTACACAAGAACTGAATTACAGAACAGAACAGGGTCTCAAATTTAGAAAACCAACTTATGCTTGCTTAAGGGGAAAGGTGAGTTGGGGTGCTGCATAAAACCAGAGATTGAAATTAGCACAGATAAAGTTCCTTAAGCCAAATATGGAATAGACAAGAGCTACTCCTTGCTCAACGAAATTGACTGAACACCCCATATTAAACGCCTAAGAATGTACCTGACTAGTAAGTATCTTAAAACCTATGGATTGCTATGTCTCCGAAAGAGAATCAAGCATGTGTACAGGGGCATAAACGCAGCAGTGATAGGATTGGAGAGGTTCGGTGAGCAAATGAAGACCCTTTGAAGTCATATTGCATGGTACCCATTCCACGGGTTTCAACTACCCAGGTTTAAGGTATTCTTCCTTCAGCTAAAACATGCATGTGGAACCCAGAGTATGATCAACCATGTGAACGGGAGACGTGTTCAAATATGTCTCAGTTTTCCTCCCCTGGTACTCGGGTGCAACATTCCAGACGCTTTACTAACACTCTCCCGACTTGGAGAGTCAGTCCCTTTCACCTCCTGTTTGGCCCAGTTTGCAATTTCTGCGGAAGATGAACAGGAATAGCGAGAACCAATGAGAGACTAGCTGGAGGTGTCTGGACGGGCAAATTTAACTCTCATTTCCCACCAGGAAGAGGAATTAACCAAAGGCTCAGCGTGCCGTGCCGGAACCAGATTAGGGCCTGAAGCCATCCTGCAGTGTTGCGGCCAGCTCACAAGAAAGCGAGTTGAAGAAAGGAGCTCAGGGGCACTGTAATTCACAAACCTGCAGAGTTATAAATGACAGCTATCGTCCAAAAATATACTGAAGTAAGGCTGCCAAGAGGACTTGAAAGCGGGGTAGAATTGCAGGAAACCGATTTCAGGAAGTAGACTGGAATTGCATTGAAAGCATAGGAAAAGAGGCAGAACGTCCACAATGATGCACTTGGCCAAAAAGGGCGTATGCGTTTTTTCCTGAATATATTCAGGAAAAAACGCATACGCCCTTTTTGGCCAACCAAGCAAGCTTGCAAAGGAAATCTGCACTACAATGAAGTCTCACTTCCCCCCGGTCAAAAGGGCCATCTGAAAAAAGTGTAAAATCCAGAAAGGCAGGACAGGCCATGGAGAACCGGGAGCCTTGTTATGCTGATGGGCGGGATGTAAATTGCCAACAGACACTCGGGAGAAGTGTATGGTGTTTCCTGAAACATCCAGAAAACAAAGCAACAGAGCCTAGGGCACTTCCACTTATGGTCCTATAGCTTAGGGAAATTAAAATCAAAAAGACACAGCCACCCCAAAGTTTGGGACGCCTCTGTTTACAAGAACCTCGTTTACCGTACAAGTTCAATATCACAGAAAGTGAAAAATGGATAAAGAACTTGTGGTACTTACGTACAATGCAGTATCACTCAGCAATGAAATCTATGTCATCAGGCCCGTAGCAGCATAATGAGTGGATTCAGGTACGATGATTCTAACTGAAATAAGTCACACAGAAAAAGAAACATCATAAGATATCACTAATACACGGAATGTAAACTGGGCTACACAAGAACTGAATTACAGAACAGAACAGGGTCTCAAATTTAGAAAACCAACTTATGCTTGCTTAAGGGGAAAGGTGAGTTGGGGTGCTGCATAAAACCAGAGATTGCAATGAGCACAGATAAAGTTCCTTAAGCCAAATATGGAATAGACAAGAGCTACTCCTTGCTCAACGAAATGGACTCAACACCCCATATTAAACGCCTAAGAATGTACCTGACTAGTAAGTATCTTAAAACCTATGGATTGCTATGTCTCCGAAAGAGAATCAAGCATGTGTACAGGGGCATAAACGCAGCAGTGATAGGATTGGAGAGGTTCGGTGAGCAAATGAAGACCCTTTGAAGTCATATTGCATGGTACCCATTCCACGGGTTTCAACTACCCAGGTTTAAGGTATTCTTCCTTCAGCTAAAACATGCATGTGGAACCCAGAGTATGATCAACCGTGTGAACGGGAGACGTGTTCAAATATGTCTCAGTTTTCGTACCCTGGTACTCGGGTGCAACATTCCAGACGCTTTACTAACACTCTCCCGACTTGGAGAGTCAGTCCCTTTAACCTCCTGTTTGGCCCAGTTTGCAATTTCTGCGGAAGATGAACAGGAATAGCGAGAACCAATGAGAGACTAGCTGGAGGTGTCTGGACGGGCAAATTTAACTCTCATTTCCCACCAGGAAGAGGAATTAACCAAAGGCTCAGCGTGCCGTGCCGGAACCAGATTAGGGCCTGAAGCCATCCTGCGGTGTTGCGGCCAGCTCACAAGAAAGCGAGTTGAAGAAAGGAGCTCAGGGGCACTGTAATTCACAAACCTGCAGAGTTATAAATGACAGCTATCGTCCAAAAATATACTGAAGTAAGGCTGCCAAGAGGACTTGAAAGCGGGGTAGAATTGCAGGAAACCGATTTCAGGAAGTAGACTGGAATTGCATTGAAAGCATAGGAAAAGAGGCAGAACGTCCACAATGATGCACTTGGCCAAAAAGGGCGTATGCGTTTTTTCCTGAATATATTCAGGAAAAAACGCATACGCCCTTTTTGGCCAACCAAGCAAGCTTGCAAAGGAAATCTGCACTACAATGAAGTCTCACTTCCCCCCGGTCAAAAGGGCCATCTGAAAAAAGTGTAAAATCCAGAAAGGCAGGACAGGCCATGGAGAACCGGGAGCCTTGTTATGCTGATGGGCGGGATGTAAATTGCCAACAGACACTCGGGAGAAGTGTATGGTGTTTCCTGAAACATCCAGAAAACAAAGCAACAGAGCCTAGGGCACTTCCACTTATGGTCCTATAGCTTAGGGAAATTAAAATCAAAAAGACACAGCCACCCCAAAGTTTGGGACGCCTCTGTTTACAAGAACCTCGTTTACCGTACAAGTTCAATATCACAGAAAGTGAAAAATGGATAAAGAACTTGTGGTACTTACGTACAATGCAGTATCACTCAGCAATGAAATCTATGTCATCAGGCCCGTAGCAGCATAATGAGTGGATTCAGGTACGATGATTCTAACTGAAATAAGTCACACAGAAAAAGAAACATCATAAGATATCACTAATACACGGAATGTAAACTGGGCTACACAAGAACTGAATTACAGAACAGAACAGGGTCTCAAATTTAGAAAACCAACTTATGCTTGCTTAAGGGGAAAGGTGAGTTGGGGTGCTGCATAAAACCAGAGATTGCAATGAGCACAGATAAAGTTCCTTAAGCCAAATATGGAATAGACAAGAGCTACTCCTTGCTCAACGAAATGGACTCAACACCCCATATTAAACGCCTAAGAATGTACCTGACTAGTAAGTATCTTAAAACCTATGGATTGCTATGTCTCCGAAAGAGAATCAAGCATGTGTACAGGGGCATAAACGCAGCAGTGATAGGATTGGAGAGGTTCGGTGAGCAAATGAAGACCCTTTGAAGTCATATTGCATGGTACCCATTCCACGGGTTTCAACTACCCAGGTTTAAGGTATTCTTCCTTCAGCTAAAACATGCATGTGGAACCCAGAGTATGATCAACCGTGTGAACGGGAGACGTGTTCAAATATGTCTCAGTTTTCGTACCCTGGTACTCGGGTGCAACATTCCAGACGCTTT
The DNA here is from genome assembly GCF_964374135.1 of Grampus griseus. NCBI lineage: Eukaryota > Metazoa > Chordata > Mammalia > Artiodactyla > Delphinidae > Grampus > Grampus griseus. The sequence continues at coordinate 216,408 of NW_028132998.1, read as the reverse complement.
ACTAACACTCTCCCGACTTGGAGAGTCAGTCCCTTTAACCTCCTGTTTGGCCCAGTTTGCAATTTCTGCGGAAGATGAACAGGAATAGCGAGAACCAATGAGAGACTAGCTGGAGGTGTCTGGACGGGCAAATTTAACTCTCATTTCCCACCAGGAAGAGGAATTAACCAAAGGCTCCGCGTGCCGTGCCGGAACCAGATTAGGGCCTGAAGCCATCCTGCGGTGTTGCGGCCAGCTCACAAGAAAGCGAGTTGAAGAAAGGAGCTCAGGGGCACTGTAATTCACAAACCTGCAGAGTTATAAATGACAGCTATCGTCCAAAAATATACTGAAGTAAGGCTGCCAAGAGGACTTGAAAGCGGGGTAGAATTGCAGGAAACCGATTTCAGGAGGTAGACTGGAATTGCATTCAAACCATAGGAAAAGAGGCAGAACGTCCACAATGATGCACTTGGCCAAAAAGGGCGTATGCGTTTTTTCCTGAATATATTCAGGAAAAAACGCATACGCCCTTTTTGGCCAACCAAGCAAGCTTGCAAAGGAAATCTGCACTACAATGAAGTCTCACTTCCCCCCGGTCAAAAGGGCCATCTTAAAAACGTGTAAAATCCAGAAAAGCAGGACAGGCCATGGAGAATTGGGAGCCTTGTTATGCTGATGGGCGGGATGTAAATTGCCAACAGACACTCGGGAGAAGTGTATGGTGTTTCCTGAAACATCCAGAAAACAAAGCAACAGAGCCTAGGGCACTTCCACTTATGGTCCTATAGCTTAGGGAAATTAAAATCAAAAAGACACAGCCACCCCAAAGTTTGGGACGCCTCTGTTTACAAGAACCTCGTTTACCGTACAAGTTCAATATCACAGAAAGTGAAAAATGGATAAAGAACTTGTGGTACTTACGTACAATGCAGTATCACTCAGCAATGAAATCTATGTCATCAGGCCCGTAGCAGCATAATGAGTGGATTCAGGTACGATGATTCTAACTGAAATAAGTCACACAGAAAAAGAAACATCATAAGATATCACTAATACACGGAATGTAAACTGGACTACACAGGAACTGAATTACAGAACAGAACAGGGTCTCAAATTTAGAAAACCAACTTATGCTTGCTTAAGGGGAAAGGTGAGTTGGGGTGCTGCATAAAACCAGAGATTGCAATGAGCACAGATAAAGTTCCTTAAGCCAAATATGGAATAGACAAGAGCTACTCCTTGCTCAACGAAATGGACTCAACACCCCATATTAAACGCCTCAGAATGTACCTGACTAGTAAGTATCTTAAAACCTATGGATTGCTATGTCTCCAAAAGAGAATCAAGCGTGTGTACAGGGGCATAAACGCAGCAGTGATAGGATTGGAGAGGTTCGGTGAGCAAATGAAGACCCTTTGAAGTCATATTGCATGGTACCCATTCCACGGGTTTCAAATACCCAGTTTTAAGGTATTCTTCCTTCAGCTAAAACATGCATGTGGAACCTAGAGTATGATCAACCATGTGATCAGGAGACGTGTTCAAATATGTCTCAGTTTTCGTACCCTGGTACTCGGGTGCAACATTCCAGACGCTTTACTAACACTCTCCCCACTTGGAGAGTCAGTCCCTTTAACCTCCTGTTTGGCCCAGTTTGCAATTTCTGCGGAAGATGAACAGGAATAGCGAGAACCAATGAGAGACTAGCTGGAGGTGTCTGGAGGGGCAAATATAACTCTCATTTCCCACCACGAAGAGGAATTAACCAAAGGCTCAGCGTGCCGTGCCGGAACCAGATTAGGGCCTGAAGCCATCCTGCGGTGTTGCGGCCAGCTCACAAGATAGCGAGTTGAAGAAAGGAGCTCAGGGGCACTGTAATTCACAAACCTGCAGAGTTATAAATGACAGCTATCGTCCAAAAATATACTGAAGTAAGGCTGCCAAGAGGACTTGAAAGCGGGGTAGAATTGCAGGAAACCGATTTCAGGAGGTAGACTGGAATTGCATTCAAAGCATAGGAAAAGAGGCAGAACGTCCACAATGATGCACTTGGCCAAAAAGGGCGTATGCGTTTTTTCCTGAATATATTCAGGAAAAAACGCATACGCCCTTTTTGGCCAACCAAGCAAGCTTGCAAAGGGAATCTGCACTACAATGAAGTCTCACATCCCCCCGGTCAAAAGGGCCATCGGAAAAACGTGTAAAATCCAGAAAGGCAGGACAGGCCATGGAGAACTGGGAGTCTTGTTATGCTGATGGGCGGGATGTAAATTGCCAACAGACACTCGGGAGAAGTGTATGGTGTTTCCTGAAACATCTAAAAAACAAAGCAACAGAGCCCTGGGCACTTCCACTTATGGTCCTATAGCTTAGGGAAATTAAAATCAAAAAGACACAGCCACCCCAAAGTTTGGGACGCCTCTGTTTACAAGAACCTCGTTTACCGTACAAGTTCAATATCACAGAAAGTGAAAAATGGATAAAGAACTTGTGGTACTTACGTACAATGCAGTATCACTCAGCAATGAAATCTATGTCATCAGGCCCGTAGCAGCATAATGAGTGGATTCAGGTACGATGATTCTAACTGAAATAAGTCACACAGAAAAAGAAACATCATAAGATATCACTAATACACGGAATATAAACTGGGCTACACAAGAACTGAATTACAGAACAGAACAGGGTCTCAAATTTAGAAAACCAACTTATGCTTGCTTAAGGGGAAAGGTGAGTTGGGGTGCTGCATAAAACCAGAGATTGAAATTAGCACAGATAAAGTTCCTTAAGCCAAATATGGAATAGACAAGAGCTACTCCTTGCTCAACGAAATGGACTCAACACCCCATATTAAACGCCTAAGAATGTACCTGACTAGTAAGTATCTTAAAACCTATGGATTGCTATGTCTCCGAAAGAGAATCAAGCATGTGTACAGGGGCATAAACGCAGCAGTGATAGGATTGGAGAGGTTCGGTGAGCAAATGAAGACCCTTTGAAATCATATTGCATGGTACCCATTCCACGGGTTTCAACTACCCAGGATTAAGGTATTCTTCCTTCAGCTAAAACATGCATGTGGAACCCAGAGTATGATCAACCATGTGAACGGGAGACGTGTTCAAATATGTCTCAGTTTTCCTCCCCTGGTACTCGGGTGCAACATTCCAGACGCTTTACTAACACTCTCCCCACTTGTAGAGTCAGCGCCTTTAACTTCCTGTTTGGCCCAGTTTGCAATTTCTGCGAAAGATGAACAGGAATAGGGAGAACCAATGAGAGACTAGCTGGAGGTATCTGGACGGGCAAATTTAACTCTCATTTCCCACCAGGAAGAGAAACTAACCAAAGGCTCAGCGTGCCGTGCCGGAACCAGATTAGGGCCTGAAGCCATCCTGCGGTGTTGTGGCCAGCTCAAAAGAAAGCGAGTTGAAGAAAGGAGCTCAGGGGCACTGTAATTCACAAACCTGCAGAGTTATAAATGACAGCTATCGTCCAAAAATATACTGAAGTAAGGCTGCCAAGAGGACTTGAAAGCGGGGCAGAATTGCAGGAAAACGATTTCAGGGGGTAGACTGGAATTGCATTGAAAGCACAGGAAAAGAGGCAGAACGTCCACAATGATGCACTTGGCCAAAAAGGGCGTATGCGATTTTTCCTGAATATATTCAGGAAAAAACGCATACGCCCTTTTTGGCCAACCAAGCAAGCTTGCAAAGGAAATCTGCACTACAATGAAGTCTCACTTCCCCCCAGTCAAAAGGGCCATCTGTAAAAAGTGTAAAATCCAGAAAGGCAGGACAGGCCATGGAGAACTGGGAGCCTTGTTATGCTGATGGGCGGGATGTAAATTGCCAACAGACACTCGGGAGAAGTGTATGGTGTTTACTGAAACATCTAAAAAACAAAGCAACAGAGCCTAGGGCACTTCCACTTATGGTCCTATAGCTTAGGGAAATTAAAATCAAAAAGACACAGCCACCCCAAAGTTTGGGACGCCTCTGTTTACAAGAACCTCGTTTACCGTACAAGTTCAATATCACAGAAAGTGAAAAATGGATAAAGAACTTGTGGTACTTACGTACAATGCAGTATCACTCAGCAATGAAATCTATGTCATCAGGCCCGTAGCAGAATAATGAGTGGATTCAGGTACGATGATTCTAACTGAAATAAGTCACACAGAAAAAGAAACATCATAAGATATCACTAATACACGGAATGTAAACTGGACTACACAGGAACTGAATTACAGAACAGAACAGGGTCTCAAATTTAGAAAACCAACTTATGCTTGCTTAAGGGTAAAGGTGAGTTGGGATGCTGCATAAAACCAGAGATTGAAATGAGCACAGATAAAGTTCCTTAAGCCAAATATGGAATAGACAAGAGCTACTCCTTGCTCAACGAAATGGACTCAACACCCCATATTAAACGCCTAAGAATGTACCTGACTAGTAAGTATCTTAAAACCTATGGATTGCTATGTCTCCGAAAGAGAATCAAGCGTGTGTACAGGGGCATAAACGCAGCAGTGATAGGATTGGAGAGGTTCGGTGAGCAAATGAAGACCCTTTGAAGTCATATTGCATTGTACCCATTCCACGGGCCTCAACTCTCCAGGTTTAAGGTATTCTTCCTTCAGCTAAAACATGCATGTGGAACCCAGAGTATGATCAACCGTGTGAACGGGAGACGTGTTCAAATATGTTTCAGTTTTCCTCCCCTGGTACTCGGGTGCAACATTCCAGATGCTTTACTAACACTCTCCCGACTTGGAGAGTCAGTCCCTTTAACCTCCTGTTTGGCCCAGTTTGCAATTTCTGCGGAAGATGAACAGGAATAGCGAGAACCAATGAGAGACTAGCCAGAGGTGTCTGGACGGGCAAATTTAACTCTCATTTCCCACCAGGAAGAGGAATTAACCAAAGGCTCAGCGTGCCGTGCCGGAACCAGATTAGGGCCTGAAGCCATCCTGCGGTGTTGCGGCCAGCTCACAAGATAGCGAGTTGAAGAAAGGAGCTCAGGGCCACTGTAATTCACAAACCTGCAGAGTTATAAATGACAGCTATCGTCCAAAAATATACTGAAGTAAGGCTGCCAAGAGGACTTGAAAGCGGGGTAGAATTGCAGGAAACCGATTTCAGGAGGTAGACTGGAATTGCATTCAAAGCATAGGAAAAGAGGCAGAACGTCCACAATGATGCACTTGGCCAAAAAGGGCGTATGCGTTTTTTCCTGAATATATTCAGGAAAAAACGCATACGCACTTTTTGGCCAACCAAGCAAGCTTGCAAAGGAAATCTGCACTACAATGAAGTCTCACTTCCCCCCGGTCAAAAGGGCCATCTGAAAAACGTGTAAAATCCAGAAAGGCAGGACAGGCCATGGAGAACTGGGAGTCTTGTTATGCTGATGGGCGGGATGTAAATTGCCAACAGACACTCAGGAGAAGTGTGTGGTGTTTCCTGAAACATCTAAAAAACAAAGCAACAGAGCCCTGGGCACTTCCACTTATGGTCCTATAGCTTAGGGAAATTAAAATCAAAAAGACACAGCCACCCCAAAGTTTGGGACGCCTCTGTTTACAAGAACCTCGTTTACCGTACAAGTTCAATATCACAGAAAGTGAAAAATGGATAAAGAACTTGTGGTACTTACGTACAATGCAGTATCACTCAGCAATGAAATCTATGTCATCAGGCCCGTAGCAGCATAATGAGTGGATTCAGGTACGATGATTCTAACTGAAATAAGTCACACAGAAAAAGAAACATCATAAGATATCACTAATACACGGAATGTAAACTGGGCTACACAAGAACTGAATTACAGAACAGAACAGGGTCTCAAATTTAGAAAACCAACTTATGCTTGCTTAAGGGGAAAGGTGAGTTGGGGTGCTGCATAAAACCAGAGATTGAAATTAGCACAGATAAAGTTCCTTAAGCCAAATATGGAATAGACAAGAGCTACTCCTTGCTCAACGAAATTGACTGAACACCCCATATTAAACGCCTAAGAATGTACCTGACTAGTAAGTATCTTAAAACCTATGGATTGCTATGTCTCCGAAAGAGAATCAAGCATGTGTACAGGGGCATAAACGCAGCAGTGATAGGATTGGAGAGGTTCGGTGAGCAAATGAAGACCCTTTGAAGTCATATTGCATGGTACCCATTCCACGGGTTTCAACTACCCAGGTTTAAGGTATTCTTCCTTCAGCTAAAACATGCATGTGGAACCCAGAGTATGATCAACCATGTGAACGGGAGACGTGTTCAAATATGTCTCAGTTTTCCTCCCCTGGTACTCGGGTGCAACATTCCAGACGCTTTACTAACACTCTCCCGACTTGGAGAGTCAGTCCCTTTCACCTCCTGTTTGGCCCAGTTTGCAATTTCTGCGGAAGATGAACAGGAATAGCGAGAACCAATGAGAGACTAGCTGGAGGTGTCTGGACGGGCAAATTTAACTCTCATTTCCCACCAGGAAGAGGAATTAACCAAAGGCTCAGCGTGCCGTGCCGGAACCAGATTAGGGCCTGAAGCCATCCTGCGGTGTTGCGGCCAGCTCACAAGAAAGCGAGTTGAAGAAAGGAGCTCAGGGGCACTGTAATTCACAAACCTGCAGAGTTATAAATGACAGCTATCGTCCAAAAATATACTGAAGTAAGGCTGCCAAGAGGACTTGAAAGCGGGGTAGAATTGCAGGAAACCGATTTCAGGAAGTAGACTGGAATTGCATTCAAAGCATAGGAAAAGAGGCAGAACGTCCACAATGATGCACTTGGCCAAAAAGGGCGTATGCGTTTTTTCCTGAATATATTCAGGAAAAAACGCATACGCCCTTTTTGGCCAACCAAGCAAGCTTGCAAAGGATATCTGCACTACAATGAAGTCTCACTTCCCCCCGGTCAAAAGGGCCATCTGAAAAAAGTGTAAAATCCAGAAAGGCAGGACAGGCCATGGAGAACCGGGAGCCTTGTTATGCTGATGGGCGGGATGTAAATTGCCAACAGACACTCGGGAGAAGTGTATGGTGTTTCCTGAAACATCCAGAAAACAAAGCAACAGAGCCTAGGGCACTTCCACTTATGGTCCTATAGCTTAGGGAAATTAAAATCAAAAAGACACAGCCACCCCAAAGTTTGGGACGCCTCTGTTTACAAGAACCTCGTTTACCGTACAAGTTCAATATCACAGAAAGTGAAAAATGGATAAAGAACTTGTGGTACTTACGTACAATGCAGTATCACTCAGCAATGAAATCTATGTCATCAGGCCCGTAGCAGCATAATGAGTGGATTCAGGTACGATGATTCTAACTGAAATAAGTCACACAGAAAAAGAAACATCATAAGATATCACTAATACACGGAATGTAAACTGGGCTACACAAGAACTGAATTACAGAACAGAACAGGGTCTCAAATTTAGAAAACCAACTTATGCTTGCTTAAGGGGAAAGGTGAGTTGGGGTGCTGCATAAAACCAGAGATTGCAATGAGCACAGATAAAGTTCCTTAAGCCAAATATGGAATAGACAAGAGCTACTCCTTGCTCAACGAAATGGACTCAACACCCCATATTAAACGCCTAAGAATGTACCTGACTAGTAAGTATCTTAAAACCTATGGATTGCTATGTCTCCGAAAGAGAATCAAGCATGTGTACAGGGGCATAAACGCAGCAGTGATAGGATTGGAGAGGTTCGGTGAGCAAATGAAGACCCTTTGAAGTCATATTGCATGGTACCCATTCCACGGGTTTCAACTACCCAGGTTTAAGGTATTCTTCCTTCAGCTAAAACATGCATGTGGAACCCAGAGTATGATCAACCGTGTGAACGGGAGACGTGTTCAAATATGTCTCAGTTTTCGTACCCTGGTACTCGGGTGCAACATTCCAGACGCTTTACTAACACTCTCCCGACTTGGAGAGTCAGTCCCTTTAACCTCCTGTTTGGCCCAGTTTGCAATTTCTGCGGAAGATGAACAGGAATAGCGAGAACCAATGAGAGACTAGCTGGAGGTGTCTGGACGGGCAAATTTAACTCTCATTTCCCACCAGGAAGAGGAATTAACCAAAGGCTCCGCGTGCCGTGCCGGAACCAGATTAGGGCCTGAAGCCATCCTGCGGTGTTGCGGCCAGCTCACAAGAAAGCGAGTTGAAGAAAGGAGCTCAGGGGCACTGTAATTCACAAACCTGCAGAGTTATAAATGACAGCTATCGTCCAAAAATATACTGAAGTAAGGCTGCCAAGAGGACTTGAAAGCTGGGTAGAATTGCAGGAAACCGATTTCAGGAGGTAGACTGGAATTGCATTCAAACCATAGGAAAAGAGGCAGAACGTCCACAATGATGCACTTGGCCAAAAAGGGCGTATGCGTTTTTTCCTGAATATATTCAGGAAAAAACGCATACGCCCTTTTTGGCCAACCAAGCAAGCTTGCAAAGGATATCTGCACTACAATGAAGTCTCACTTCCCCCCGGTCAAAAGGGCCATCTGAAAAAAGTGCAAAATCCAGAAAGGCAGGACAGGCCATGGAGAACTGGGAGCCTTGTTATGCTGATGGGCGGGATGTAAATTGCCAACAGACACTCGGGAGAAGTGTATGGTGTTTCCTGAAACATCTAAAAAACAAACCAACAGAGCCTAGGGCACTTCCACTTATGGTCCTATAGCTTAGGGAAATTAAAATCAAAAAGACACAGCCACCCCAAAGTTTGGGACGCCTCTGTTTACAAGAACTTCGTTTACCGTACGAGTTCAATATCACAGAAAGTGAAAAATGGATAAAGAACTTGTGGTACTTACGTACAATGCAGTATCACTCAGCAATGAAATCTATGTCATCAGACACGTAGCAGCATAATGAGTGGATTCAGGTACGATGTTTCTAACTGAAATAAGTCACACAGAAAAAGAAACATCATAAGATATCACTAATACACGGAATGTAAACTGGGCTACACAGGAACTGAATTACAGAACAGAACAGGGTCTCAAATTTAGAAAACCATCTTATGCTTGCTTAAGGGTAAAGGTGAGTTGGGGTGCTGCATAAAACCAGAGATTGAAATGAGCACAGATAAAGGTCCTTAAGCCAAATATGGAATAGACAAGAGCTACTCCTTGCTCAACGAAATGGACTCAACACCTCATATTAAACGCCTAAGAATGTACCTGACTAGTAAGTATCTTAAAACCTATGGATTGCTATGTCTCCAAAAGAGAATCAAGCGTGTGTACAGGGGCATAAACGCAGCAGTGATAGGACTGGAGAGGTTCGGTGAGCAAATGAAGACCCTTTGAAGTCATATTGCTTGGTATCCATTCCACGGGTTTCAACTACCCAGTTTTAAGGTATTCTTCCTTCAGCTAAAACATGCATGTGGAACCTAGAGTATGATCAACCATGTGATCGGGAGACGTGTTCAAATATGTCTCAGTTTTCGTACCCTGGTACTCGGGTGCAACATTCCAGACGCTTTACTAACACTCTCCCGACTTGGAGAGTCAGTCCCTTTAACCTCCTGTTTGGCCCAGTTTGCAATTTCTGTGGAAGATGAACAGGAATAGCGAGAACCAATGAGAGACTAGCTGGAGGTGTCTGGACGGGCAAATTTAACTCTCATTTCCCACCAGGAAGAGGAATTAACCAAAGGCTCAGCATGCCGTGCCGGAACCAGATTAGGGCCTGAAGACATCCTGCGGTGTTGCGGCCAGCTCACAAGAAAGCGAGTTGAAGAAAGGAGCTCAGGGGCACTGTAATTCACAAACCTGCAGAGTTATAAATGACAGCTATCGTCCAAAAATATACTGAAATAAGGCTGCCAAGAGGACTTGAAAGCGGGGTAGAATTGCAGGAAACCGATTTCAGGAGGTAGACTGGAATTGCATTCAAAGCATAGGAAAAGAGGCAGAACGTCCACAATGATGCACTTGGCCAAAAAGGGCGTATGCGTTTTTTCCTGAATATATTCAGGAAAAAACGCATACGCCCTTTTTGGCCAACCAAGCAAGCTTGCAAAGGAAATCTGCACTACAATGAAGTCTCACTTCCCCCCGGTCAAAAGGGCCATCTTAAAAACGTGTAAAATCCAGAAAAGCAGGACAGGCCATGGAGAATTGGGAGCCTTGTTATGCTGATGGGCGGGATGTAAATTGCCAACAGACACTCGGGAGAAGTGTATGGTGTTTCCTGAAACATCCAGAAAACAAAGCAACAGAGCCTAGGGCACTTCCACTTATGGTCCTATAGCTTAGGGAAATTAAAATCAAAAAGACACAGCCACCCCAAAGTTTGGGACGCCTCTGTTTACAAGAACCTCGTTTACCGTACAAGTTCAATATCACAGAAAGTGAAAAATGGATAAAGAACTTGTGGTACTTACGTACAATGCAGTATCACTCAGCAATGAAATCTATGTCATCAGGCCCGTAGCAGCATAATGAGTGGATTCAGGTACGATGATTCTAACTGAAATAAGTCACACAGAAAAAGAAACATCATAAGATATCACTAATACACGGAATGTAAACTGGACTACACAGGAACTGAATTACAGAACAGAACAGGGTCTCAAATTTAGAAAACAAACTTATGCTTGCTTAAGGGTAAAGGTGAGTTGGGGTGCTGCATAAAACCAGAGATTGCAATGAGCACAGATAAAGTTCCTTAAGCCAAATATGGAATAGACAAGAGCTACTCCTTGCTCAACGAAATGAACTCAACACCCCATATTAAACGCCTAAGAATGTACCTGACTAGTAAGTATCTTAAAACCTATGGATTGCTATGTCTCCAAAAGAGAATCAAGCGTGTGTACAGGGGCATAAACGCAGCAGTGATAGGATTGGAGAGGTTCGGTGAGCAAATGAAGACCCTTTGAAGTCATATTGCATGGTACCCATTCCACGGGTTTCAAATACCCAGTTTTAAGGTATTCTTCCTTCAGCTAAAACATGCATGTGGAACCTAGAGTATGATCAACCATGTGATCGGGAGACGTGTTCAAATATGTCTCAGTTTTCGTACCCTGGTACTCGGGTGCAACATTCCAGACGCTTTACTAACACTCTCCCCACTTGGAGAGTCAGTCCCTTTAACCTCCTGTTTGGCCCAGTTTGCAATTTCTGCGGAAGATGAACAGGAATAGCGAGAACCAATGAGAGACTAGCTGGAGGTGTCTGGACGGGCAAATTTAACTCTCATTTCCCACCAGGAAGAGGAATTAACCAAAGGCTCAGCGTGCCGTGCCGGAAACAGATTAGGGCCTGAAGCCATCCTGCGGTGTTGCGGCCAGGTCACAAGAAAGCGAGTTGAAGAAAGGAGCTCAGGGGCACTGTAATTCACAAACCTGCAGAGTTATAAATGACAGCTATCGTCCAAAAATATACTGAAGTAAGGCTGCCAAGAGGACTTGAAAGCGGGGTAGAATTGCAGGAAACCGATTTCAGGAGGTAGACTGGAATTGCATTCAAAGCATAGGAAAAGAGGCAGAACGTCCACAATGATGCACTTGGCCAAAAAGGGCGTATGTGTTTTTTCCTGAATATATTCAGGAAAAAACGCATACGCACTTTTTGGCCAACCAAGCAAGCTTGCAAAGGAAATCTGCACTACAATGAAGTCTCACTTCCCCCCGGTCAAAAGTGCCATCTGAAAAACGTGTAAAATCCAGAAAGGCAGGACAGGCCATGGAGAACTGGGAGTCTTGTTATGCTGATGGGCGGGATGTAAATTGCCAACAGACACTCAGGAGAAGTGTGTGGTGTTTCCTGAAACATCTAAAAAACAAAGCAACAGAGCCCTGGGCACTTCCACTTATGGTCCTATAGCTTAGGGAAATTAAAATCAAAAAGACACAGCCACCCCAAAGTTTGGGACGCCTCTGTTTACAAGAACCTCGTTTACCGTACAAGTTCAATATCACAGAAAGTGAAAAATGGATAAAGAACTTGTGGTACTTACGTACAATGCAGTATCACTCAGCAATGAAATCTATGTCATCAGGCCCGTAGCAGCATAATGAGTGGATTCAGGTACGATGATTCTAACTGAAATAAGTCACACAGAAAAAGAAACATCATAAGATATCACTAATACACGGAATGTAAACTGGGCTACACAAGAACTGAATTACAGAACAGAACAGGGTCTCAAATTTAGAAAACCAACTTATGCTTGCTTAAGGGGAAAGGTGAGTTGGGGTGCTGCATAAAACCAGAGATTGAAATTAGCACAGATAAAGTTCCTTAAGCCAAATATGGAATAGACAAGAGCTACTCCTTGCTCAACGAAATTGACTGAACACCCCATATTAAACGCCTAAGAATGTACCTGACTAGTAAGTATCTTAAAACCTATGGATTGCTATGTCTCCGAAAGAGAATCAAGCATGTGTACAGGGGCATAAACGCAGCAGTGATAGGATTGGAGAGGTTCGGTGAGCAAATGAAGACCCTTTGAAGTCATATTGCATGGTACCCATTCCACGGGTTTCAACTACCCAGGTTTAAGGTATTCTTCCTTCAGCTAAAACATGCATGTGGAACCCAGAGTATGATCAACCATGTGAACGGGAGACGTGTTCAAATATGTCTCAGTTTTCCTCCCCTGGTACTCGGGTGCAACATTCCAGACGCTTTACTAACACTCTCCCGACTTGGAGAGTCAGTCCCTTTCACCTCCTGTTTGGCCCAGTTTGCAATTTCTGCGGAAGATGAATAGGAATAGCGAGAACCAATGAGAGACTAGCTGGAGGTGTCTGGACGGGCAAATTTAACTCTCATTTCCCACCAGGAAGAGGAATTAACCAAAGGCTCAGCGTGCCGTGCCGGAACCAGATTAGGGCCTGAAGCCATCCTGCGGTGTTGCGGGCAGCTCACAAGAAAGCGAGTTGAAGAAAGGAGCTCAGGGGCACTGTAATTCACAAACCTGCAGAGTTATAAATGACAGCTATCGTCCAAAAATATACTGAAGTAAGGCTGCCAAGAGGACTTGAAAGCGGGGTAGAATTGCAGGAAACCGATTTCAGGAAGTAGACTGGAATTGCATTCAAAGCATAGGAAAAGAGGCAGAACGTCCACAATGATGCACTTGGCCAAAAAGGGCGTATGCGTTTTTTCCTGAATATATTCAGGAAAAAACGCATACGCCCTTTTTGGCCAACCAAGCAAGCTTGCAAAGGATATCTGCACTACAATGAAGTCTCACTTCCCCCCGGTCAAAAGGGCCATCTGAAAAAAGTGTAAAATCCAGAAAGGCAGGACAGGCCATGGAGAACCGGGAGCCTTGTTATGCTGATGGGCGGGATGTAAATTGCCAACAGACACTCGGGAGAAGTGTATGGTGTTTCCTGAAACATCCAGAAAACAAAGCAACAGAGCCTAGGGCACTTCCACTTATGGTCCTATAGCTTAGGGAAATTAAAATCAAAAAGACACAGCCACCCCAAAGTTTGGGACGCCTCTGTTTACAAGAACCTCGTTTACCGTACAAGTTCAATATCACAGAAAGTGAAAAATGGATAAAGAACTTGTGGTACTTACGTACAATGCAGTATCACTCAGCAATGAAATCTATGTCATCAGGCCCGTAGCAGCATAATGAGTGGATTCAGGTACGATGATTCTAACTGAAATAAGTCACACAGAAAAAGAAACATCATAAGATATCACTAATACACGGAATGTAAACTGGGCTACACAAGAACTGAATTACAGAACAGAACAGGGTCTCAAATTTAGAAAACCAACTTATGCTTGCTTAAGGGGAAAGGTGAGTTGGGGTGCTGCATAAAACCAGAGATTGCAATGAGCACAGATAAAGTTCCTTAAGCCAAATATGGAATAGACAAGAGCTACTCCTTGCTCAACGAAATGGACTCAACACCCCATATTAAACGCCTAAGAATGTACCTGACTAGTAAGTATCTTAAAACCTATGGATTGCTATGTCTCCGAAAGAGAATCAAGCATGTGTACAGGGGCATAAACGCAGCAGTGATAGGATTGGAGAGGTTCGGTGAGCAAATGAAGACCCTTTGAAGTCATATTGCATGGTACCCATTCCACGGGTTTCAACTACCCAGGTTTAAGGTATTCTTCCTTCAGCTAAAACATGCATGTGGAACCCAGAGTATGATCAACCGTGTGAACGGGAGACGTGTTCAAATATGTCTCAGTTTTCGTACCCTGGTACTCGGGTGCAACATTCCAGACGCTTTACTAACACTCTCCCGACTTGGAGAGTCAGTCCCTTTAACCTCCTGTTTGGCCCAGTTTGCAATTTCTGCGGAAGATGAACAGGAATAGCGAGAACCAATGAGAGACTAGCTGGAGGTGTCTGGACGGGCAAATTTAACTCTCATTTCCCACCAGGAAGAGGAATTAACCAAAGGCTCCGCGTGCCGTGCCGGAACCAGATTAGGGCCTGAAGCCATCCTGCGGTGTTGCGGCCAGCTCACAAGAAAGCGAGTTGAAGAAAGGAGCTCAGGGGCACTGTAATTCACAAACCTGCAGAGTTATAAATGACAGCTATCGTCCAAAAATATACTGAAGTAAGGCTGCCAAGAGGACTTGAAAGCGGGGTAGAATTGCAGGAAACCGATTTCAGGAGGTAGACTGGAATTGCATTCAAACCATAGGAAAAGAGGCAGAACGTCCACAATGATGCACTTGGCCAAAAAGGGCGTATGCGTTTTTTCCTGAATATATTCAGGAAAAAACGCATACGCCCTTTTTGGCCAACCAAGCAAGCTTGCAAAGGATATCTGCACTACAATGAAGTCTCACTTCCCCCCGGTCAAAAGGGCCATCTGAAAAAAGTGCAAAATCCAGAAAGGCAGGACAGGCCATGGAGAACTGGGAGCCTTGTTATGCTGATGGGCGGGATGTAAATTGCCAACAGACACTCGGGAGAAGTGTATGGTGTTTCCTGAAACATCTAAAAAACAAACCAACAGAGCCTAGGGCACTTCCACTTATGGTCCTATAGCTTAGGGAAATTAAAATCAAAAAGACACAGCCACCCCAAAGTTTGGGACGCCTCTGTTTACAAGAACTTCGTTTACCGTACGAGTTCAATATCACAGAAAGTGAAAAATGGATAAAGAACTTGTGGTACTTACGTACAATGCAGTATCACTCAGCAATGAAATCTATGTCATCAGACACGTAGCAGCATAATGAGTGGATTCAGGTACGATGTTTCTAACTGAAATAAGTCACACAGAAAAAGAAACATCATAAGATATCACTAATACACGGAATGTAAACTGGGCTACACAGGAACTGAATTACAGAACAGAACAGGGTCTCAAATTTAGAAAACCATCTTATGCTTGCTTAAGGGTAAAGGTGAGTTGGGGTGCTGCATAAAACCAGAGATTGAAATGAGCACAGATAAAGGTCCTTAAGCCAAATATGGAATAGACAAGAGCTACTCCTTGCTCAACGAAATGGACTCAACACCCCATATTAAACGCCTAAGAATGTACCTGACTAGTAAGTATCTTAAAACCTATGGATTGCTATGTCTCCAAAAGAGAATCAAGCGTGTGTACAGGGGCATAAACGCAGCAGTGATAGGACTGGAGAGGTTCGGTGAGCAAATGAAGACCCTTTGAAGTCATATTGCATGGTATCCATTCCACGGGTTTCAACTACCCAGTTTTAAGGTATTCTTCCTTCAGCTAAAACATGCATGTGGAACCTAGAGTATGATCAACCATGTGATCGGGAGACGTGTTCAAATATGTCTCAGTTTTCGTACCCTGGTACTCGGGTGCAACATTCCAGACGCTTTACTAACACTCTCCCGACTTGGAGAGTCAGTCCCTTTAACCTCCTGTTTGGCCCAGTTTGCAATTTCTGTGGAAGATGAACAGGAATAGCGAGAACCAATGAGAGACTAGCTGGAGGTGTCTGGACGGGCAAATTTAACTCTCATTTCCCACCAGGAAGAGGAATTAACCAAAGGCTCAGCATGCCGTGCCGGAACCAGATTAGGGTCTGAAGCCATCCTGCGGTGTTGCGGCCAGCTCACAAGAAAGCGAGTTGAAGAAAGGAGCTCAGGGGCACTGTAATTCACAAACCTGCAGAGTTATAAATGACAGCTATCGTCCAAAAATATACTGAAGTAAGGCTGCCAAGAGGACTTGAAAGCGGGGTAGAATTGCAGGAAACCGATTTCAGGAGGTAGACTGGAATTGCATTCAAAGCATAGGAAAAGAGGCAGAACGTCCACAATGATGCACTTGGCCAAAAAGGGCGTATGCGTTTTTTCCTGAATATATTCAGGAAAAAACGCATAAGCCCTTTTTGGCCAACCAAGCAAGCTTGCAAAGGAAATCTGCACTACAATGAAGTCTCACTTCCCCCCGGTCAAAAGGGCCATCTTAAAAACGTGTAAAATCCAGAAAAGCAGGACAGGCCATGGAGAATTGGGAGCCTTGTTATGCTGATGGGCGGGATGTAAATTGCCAACAGACACTCGGGAGAAGTGTATGGTGTTTCCTGAAACATCCAGAAAACAAAGCAACAGAGCCTAGGGCACTTCCACTTATGGTCCTATAGCTTAGGGAAATTAAAATCAAAAAGACACAGCCACCCCAAAGTTTGGGACGCCTCTGTTTACAAGAACCTCGTTTACCGTACAAGTTCAATATCACAGAAAGTGAAAAATGGATAAAGAACTTGTGGTACTTACGTACAATGCAGTATCACTCAGCAATGAAATCTATGTCATCAGGCCCGTAGCAGCATAATGAGTGGATTCAGGTACGATGATTCTAACTGAAATAAGTCACACAGAAAAAGAAACATCATAAGATATCACTAATACACGGAATGTAAACTGGACTACACAGGAACTGAATTACAGAACAGAACAGGGTCTCAAATTTAGAAAACAAACTTATGCTTGCTTAAGGGTAAAGGTGAGTTGGGGTGCTGCATAAAACCAGAGATTGCAATGAGCACAGATAAAGTTCCTTAAGCCAAATATGGAATAGACAAGAGCTACTCCTTGCTCAACGAAATGGACTCAACACCCCATATTAAACGCCTAAGAATGTACCTGACTAGTAAGTATCTTAAAACCTATGGATTGCTATGTCTCCAAAAGAGAATCAAGCGTGTGTACAGGGGCATAAACGCAGCAGTGATAGGATTGGAGAGGTTCGGTGAGCAAATGAAGACCCTTTGAAGTCATATTGCATGGTACCCATTCCACGGGTTTCAAATACCCAGTTTTAAGGTATTCTTCCTTCAGCTAAAACATGCATGTGGAACCTAGAGTATGATCAACCATGTGATCGGGAGACGTGTTCAAATATGTCTCAGTTTTCGTACCCTGGTACTCGGGTGCAACATTCCAGACGCTTTACTAACACTCTCCCCACTTGGAGAGTCAGTCCCTTTAACCTCCTGTTTGGCCCAGTTTGCAATTTCTGCGGAAGATGAACAGGAATAGCGAGAACCAATGAGAGACTAGCTGGAGGTGTCTGGACGGGCAAATTTAACTCTCATTTCCCACCAGGAAGAGGAATTAACCAAAGGCTCAGCGTGCCGTGCCGGAAACAGATTAGGGCCTGAAGCCATCCTGCGGTGTTGCGGCCAGCTCACAAGAAAGCGAGTTGAAGAAAGGAGCTCAGGGGCACTGTAATTCACAAACCTGCAGAGTTATAAATGACAGCTATCGTCCAAAAATATACTGAAGTAAGGCTGCCAAGAGGACTTGAAAGCGGGGTAGAATTGCAGGAAACCGATTTCAGGAGGTAGACTGGAATTGCATTCAAAGCATAGGAAAAGAGGCAGAACGTCCACAATGATGCACTTGGCCAAAAAGGGCGTATGCGTTTTTTCCTGAATATATTCAGGAAAAAACGCATACGCACTTTTTGGCCAACCAAGCAAGCTTGCAAAGGAAATCTGCACTACAATGAAGTCTCACTTCCCCCCGGTCAAAAGGGCCATCTGAAAAACGTGTAAAATCCAGAAAGGCAGGACAGGCCATGGAGAACTGGGAGTCTTGTTATGCTGATGGGCGGGATGTAAATTGCCAACAGACACTCAGGAGAAGTGTGTGGTGTTTCCTGAAACATCTAAAAAACAAAGCAACAGAGCCCTGGGCACTTCCACTTATGGTCCTATAGCTTAGGGAAATTAAAATCAAAAAGACACAGCCACCCCAAAGTTTGGGACGCCTCTGTTTACAAGAACCTCGTTTACCGTACAAGTTCAATATCACAGAAAGTGAAAAATGGATAAAGAACTTGTGGTACTTACGTACAATGCAGTATCACTCAGCAATGAAATCTATGTCATCAGGCCCATAGCAGCATAATGAGTGGATTCAGGTACGATGATTCTAACTGAAATAAGTCACACAGAAAAAGAAACATCATAAGATATCACTAATACACGGAATGTAAACTGGGCTACACAAGAACTGAATTACAGAACAGAACAGGGTCTCAAATTTAGAAAACCAACTTATGCTTGCTTAAGGGGAAAGGTGAGTTGGGGTGCTGCATAAAACCAGAGATTGAAATTAGCACAGATAAAGTTCCTTAAGCCAAATATGGAATAGACAAGAGCTACTCCTTGCTCAACGAAATTGACTGAACACCCCATATTAAACGCCTAAGAATGTACCTGACTAGTAAGTATCTTAAAACCTATGGATTGCTATGTCTCCGAAAGAGAATCAAGCATGTGTACAGGGGCATAAACGCAGCAGTGATAGGATTGGAGAGGTTCGGTGAGCAAATGAAGACCCTTTGAAGTCATATTGCATGGTACCCATTCCACGGGTTTCAACTACCCAGGTTTAAGGTATTCTTCCTTCAGCTAAAACATGCATGTGGAACCCAGAGTATGATCAACCATGTGAACGGGAGACGTGTTCAAATATGTCTCAGTTTTCCTCCCCTGGTACTCGGGTGCAACATTCCAGACGCTTTACTAACACTCTCCCGACTTGGAGAGTCAGTCCCTTTCACCTCCTGTTTGGCCCAGTTTGCAATTTCTGTGGAAGATGAACAGGAATAGCGAGAACCAATGAGAGACTAGCTGGAGGTGTCTGGACGGGCAAATTTAACTCTCATTTCCCACCAGGAAGAGGAATTAACCAAAGGCTCAGCGTGCCGTGCCGGAACCAGATTAGGGCCTGAAGCCATCCTGCGGTGTTGCGGCCAGCTCACAAGAAAGCGAGTTGAAGAAAGGAGCTCAGGGGCACTGTAATTCACAAACCTGCAGAGTTATAAATGACAGCTATCGTCCAAAAATATACTGAAGTAAGGCTGCCAAGAGGACTTGAAAGCGGGGTAGAATTGCAGGAAACCGATTTCAGGAAGTAGACTGGAATTGCATTCAAAGCATAGGAAAAGAGGCAGAACGTCCACAATGATGCACTTGGCCAAAAAGGGCGTATGCGTTTTTTCCTGAATATATTCAGGAAAAAACGCATACGCCCTTTTTGGCCAACCAAGCAAGCTTGCAAAGGATATCTGCACTACAATGAAGTCTCACTTCCCCCCGGTCAAAAGGGCCATCTGAAAAAAGTGTAAAATCCAGAAAGGCAGGACAGGCCATGGAGAACCGGGAGCCTTGTTATGCTGATGGGCGGGATGTAAATTGCCAACAGACACTCGGGAGAAGTGTATGGTGTTTCCTGAAACATCCAGAAAACAAAGCAACAGAGCCTAGGGCACTTCCACTTATGGTCCTATAGCTTAGGGAAATTAAAATCAAAAAGACACAGCCACCCCAAAGTTTGGGACGCCTCTGTTTACAAGAACCTCGTTTACCGTACAAGTTCAATATCACAGAAAGTGAAAAATGGATAAAGAACTTGTGGTACTTACGTACAATGCAGTATCACTCAGCATTGAAATCTATGTCATCAGGCCCGTAGCAGCATAATGAGTGGATTCAGGTACGATGATTCTAACTGAAATAAGTCACACAGAAAAAGAAACATCATAAGATATCACTAATACACGGAATGTAAACTTGGCTACCCAGGAACTGAATTCCAAAACAGAACAGGGTCTCAAATTTAGAAAACCAACTTATGCTTGCTTAAGGGGAAAGGTGAGTTGGGGTGCTGCATAAAACCAGAGATTGCAATGAGCACAGATAAAGTTCCTTAAGCCAAATATGGAATAGACAAGAGCTACTCCTTGCTCAACGAAATGGACTCAACACCCCATATTAAACGCCTAAGAATGTACCTGACTAGTAAGTATCTTAAAACCTATGGATTGCTATGTCTCCGAAAGAGAATCAAGCATGTGTACAGGGGCATAAACGCAGCAGTGATAGGATTGGAGAGGTTTGGTGAGCAAATGAAGACCCTTTGAAGTCATATTGCATGGTACCCATTCCACGGGTTTCAACTACCCAGGTTTAAGGTATTCTTCCTTCAGCTAAAACATGCATGTGGAACCCAGAGTATGATCAACCGTGTGAACGGGAGACGTGTTCAAATATGTCTCAGTTTTCGTACCCTGGTACTCGGGTGCAACATTCCAGACGCTTTACTAACACTCTCCCGACTTGGAGAGTCAGTCCCTTTAACCTCCTGTTTGGCCCAGTTTGCAATTTCTGCGGAAGATGAACAGGAATAGCGAGAACCAATGAGAGACTAGCTGGAGGTGTCTGGACGGGCAAATTTAACTCTCATTTCCCACCAGGAAGAGGAATTAACCAAAGGCTCAGCGTGCCGTGCCGGAACCAGATTAGGGCCTGAAGCCATCCTGCGGTGTTGCGGCCAGCTCACAAGAAAGCGAGTTGAAGAAAGGAGCTCAGGGGCACTGTAATTCACAAACCTGCAGAGTTATAAATGACAGCTATCGTCCAAAAATATACTGAAGTAAGGCTGCCAAGAGGACTTGAAAGCGGGGTAGAATTGCAGGAAACCGATTTCAGGAGGTAGACTGGAATTGCATTCAAACCATAGGAAA
Source organism: Grampus griseus (assembly GCF_964374135.1). NCBI lineage: Eukaryota > Metazoa > Chordata > Mammalia > Artiodactyla > Delphinidae > Grampus > Grampus griseus. Next base: position 195,444 of record NW_028132998.1, on the reverse strand, counting down.
AGAGGCAGAACGTCCACAATGATGCACTTGGCCAAAAAGGGCGTATGCGTTTTTTCCTGAATATATTCAGGAAAAAACGCATACGCCCTTTTTGGCCAACCAAGCAAGCTTGCAAAGGATATCTGCACTACAATGAAGTCTCACTTCCCCCCGGTCAAAAGGGCCATCTGAAAAAAGTGCAAAATCCAGAAAGGCAGGACAGGCCATGGAGAACTGGGAGCCTTGTTATGCTGATGGGCGGGATGTAAATTGCCAACAGACACTCGGGAGAAGTGTATGGTGTTTCCTGAAACATCTAAAAAACAAACCAACAGAGCCTAGGGCACTTCCACTTATGGTCCTATAGCTTAGGGAAATTAAAATCAAAAAGACACAGCCACCCCAAAGTTTGGGACGCCTCTGTTTACAAGAACTTCGTTTACCGTACGAGTTCAATATCACAGAAAGTGAAAAATGGATAAAGAACTTGTGGTACTTACGTACAATGCAGTATCACTCAGCAATGAAATCTATGTCATCAGACACGTAGCAGCATAATGAGTGGATTCAGGTACGATGTTTCTAACTGAAATAAGTCACACAGAAAAAGAAACATCATAAGATATCACTAATACACGGAATGTAAACTGGGCTACACAGGAACTGAATTACAGAACAGAACAGGGTCTCAAATTTAGAAAACCAACTTATGCTTGCTTAAGGGGAAAGGTGAGTTGGGGTGCTGCATAAAACCAGAGATTGCAATGAGCACAGATAAAGTTCCTTAAGCCAAATATGGAATAGACAAGAGCTACTCCTTGCTCAACGAAATGGACTCAACACCCCATATTAAACGCCTCAGAATGTACCTGACTAGTAAGTATCTTAAAACCTATGGATTGCTATGTCTCCAAAAGAGAATCAAGCGTGTGTACAGGGGCATAAACGCAGCAGTGATAGGATTGGAGAGGTTCGGTGAGCAAATGAAGACCCTTTGAAGTCATATTGCATGGTACCCATTCCACGGGTTTCAAATACCCAGTTTTAAGGTATTCTTCCTTCAGCTAAAACATGCATGTGGAACCTAGAGTATGATCAACCATGTGATCGGGAGACGTGTTCAAATATGTCTCAGTTTTCGTACCCTGGTACTCGGGTGCAACATTCCAGACGCTTTACTAACACTCTCCCCACTTGGAGAGTCAGTCCCTTTAACCTCCTGTTTGGCCCAGTTTGCAATTTCTGCGGAAGATGAACAGGAATAGCGAGAACCAATGAGAGACTAGCTGGAGGTGTCTGGACGGGCAAATTTAACTCTCATTTCCCACCAGGAAGAGGAATTAACCAAAGGCTCAGCGTGCCGTGCCGGAAACAGATTAGGGCCTGAAGCCATCCTGCGGTGTTGCGGCCAGGTCACAAGAAAGCGAGTTGAAGAAAGGAGCTCAGGGGCACTGTAATTCACAAACCTGCAGAGTTATAAATGACAGCTATCGTCCAAAAATATACTGAAGTAAGGCTGCCAAGAGGACTTGAAAGCGGGGTAGAATTGCAGGAAACCGATTTCAGGAGGTAGACTGGAATTGCATTCAAAGCATAGGAAAAGAGGCAGAACGTCCACAATGATGCACTTGGCCAAAAAGGGCGTATGCGTTTTTTCCTGAATATATTCAGGAAAAAACGCATACGCACTTTTTGGCCAACCAAGCAAGCTTGCAAAGGAAATCTGCACTACAATGAAGTCTCACTTCCCCCCGGTCAAAAGGGCCATCTGAAAAACGTGTAAAATCCAGAAAGGCAGGACAGGCCATGGAGAACTGGGAGTCTTGTTATGCTGATGGGCGGGATGTAAATTGCCAACAGACACTCAGGAGAAGTGTGTGGTGTTTCCTGAAACATCTAAAAAACAAAGCAACAGAGCCCTGGGCACTTCCACTTATGGTCCTATAGCTTAGGGAAATTAAAATCAAAAAGACACAGCCACCCCAAAGTTTGGGACGCCTCTGTTTACAAGAACCTCGTTTACCGTACAAGTTCAATATCACAGAAAGTGAAAAATGGATAAAGAACTTGTGGTACTTACGTACAATGCAGTATCACTCAGCAATGAAATCTATGTCATCAGGCCCGTAGCAGCATAATGAGTGGATTCAGGTACGATGATTCTAACTGAAATAAGTCACACAGAAAAAGAAACATCATAAGATATCACTAATACACGGAATGTAAACTGGGCTACACAAGAACTGAATTACAGAACAGAACAGGGTCTCAAATTTAGAAAACCAACTTATGCTTGCTTAAGGGGAAAGGTGAGTTGGGGTGCTGCATAAAACCAGAGATTGAAATTAGCACAGATAAAGTTCCTTAAGCCAAATATGGAATAGACAAGAGCTACTCCTTGCTCAACGAAATTGACTGAACACCCCATATTAAACGCCTAAGAATGTACCTGACTAGTAAGTATCTTAAAACCTATGGATTGCTATGTCTCCGAAAGAGAATCAAGCATGTGTACAGGGGCATAAACGCAGCAGTGATAGGATTGGAGAGGTTCGGTGAGCAAATGAAGACCCTTTGAAGTCATATTGCATGGTACCCATTCCACGGGTTTCAACTACCCAGGTTTAAGGTATTCTTCCTTCAGCTAAAACATGCATGTGGAACCCAGAGTATGATCAACCATGTGAACGGGAGACGTGTTCAAATATGTCTCAGTTTTCCTCCCCTGGTACTCGGGTGCAACATTCCAGACGCTTTACTAACACTCTCCCGACTTGGAGAGTCAGTCCCTTTCACCTCCTGTTTGGCCCAGTTTGCAATTTCTGTGGAAGATGAACAGGAATAGCGAGAACCAATGAGAGACTAGCTGGAGGTGTCTGGACGGGCAAATTTAACTCTCATTTCCCACCAGGAAGAGGAATTAACCAAAGGCTCAGCGTGCCGTGCCGGAACCAGATTAGGGCCTGAAGCCATCCTGCGGTGTTGCGGCCAGCTCACAAGAAAGCGAGTTGAAGAAAGGAGCTCAGGGGCACTGTAATTCACAAACCTGCAGAGTTATAAATGACAGCTATCGTCCAAAAATATACTGAAGTAAGGCTGCCAAGAGGACTTGAAAGCGGGGTAGAATTGCAGGAAACCGATTTCAGGAAGTAGACTGGAATTGCATTCAAAGCATAGGAAAAGAGGCAGAACGTCCACAATGATGCACTTGGCCAAAAAGGGCGTATGCGTTTTTTCCTGAATATATTCAGGAAAAAACTCATACGCCCTTTTTGGCCAACCAAGCAAGCTTGCAAAGGATATCTGCACTACAATGAAGTCTCACTTCCCCCCGGTCAAAAGGGCCATCTGAAAAAAGTGTAAAATCCAGAAAGGCAGGACAGGCCATGGAGAACCGGGAGCCTTGTTATGCTGATGGGCGGGATGTAAATTGCCAACAGACACTCGGGAGAAGTGTATGGTGTTTCCTGAAACATCCAGAAAACAAAGCAACAGAGCCTAGGGCACTTCCACTTATGGTCCTATAGCTTAGGGAAATTAAAATCAAAAAGACACAGCCACCCCAAAGTTTGGGACGCCTCTGTTTACAAGAACCTCGTTTACCGTACAAGTTCAATATCACAGAAAGTGAAAAATGGATAAAGAACTTGTGGTACTTACGTACAATGCAGTATCACTCAGCATTGAAATCTATGTCATCAGGCCCGTAGCAGCATAATGAGTGGATTCAGGTACGATGATTCTAACTGAAATAAGTCACACAGAAAAAGAAACATCATAAGATATCACTAATACACGGAATGTAAACTTGGCTACCCAGGAACTGAATTCCAAAACAGAACAGGGTCTCAAATTTAGAAAACCAACTTATGCTTGCTTAAGGGGAAAGGTGAGTTGGGGTGCTGCATAAAACCAGAGATTGCAATGAGCACAGATAAAGTTCCTTAAGCCAAATATGGAATAGACAAGAGCTACTCCTTGCTCAACGAAATGGACTCAACACCCCATATTAAACGCCTAAGAATGTACCTGACTAGTAAGTATCTTAAAACCTATGGATTGCTATGTCTCCGAAAGAGAATCAAGCATGTGTACAGGGGCATAAACGCAGCAGTGATAGGATTGGAGAGGTTTGGTGAGCAAATGAAGACCCTTTGAAGTCATATTGCATGGTACCCATTCCACGGGTTTCAACTACCCAGGTTTAAGGTATTCTTCCTTCAGCTAAAACATGCATGTGGAACCCAGAGTATGATCAACCGTGTGAACGGGAGACGTGTTCAAATATGTCTCAGTTTTCGTACCCTGGTACTCGGGTGCAACATTCCAGACGCTTTACTAACACTCTCCCGACTTGGAGAGTCAGTCCCTTTAACCTCCTGTTTGGCCCAGTTTGCAATTTCTGCGGAAGATGAACAGGAATAGCGAGAACCAATGAGAGACTAGCTGGAGGTGTCTGGACGGGCAAATTTAACTCTCATTTCCCACCAGGAAGAGGAATTAACCAAAGGCTCCGCGTGCCGTGCCGGAACCAGATTAGGGCCTGAAGCCATCCTGCGGTGTTGCGGCCAGCTCACAAGAAAGCGAGTTGAAGAAAGGAGCTCAGGGGCACTGTAATTCACAAACCTGCAGAGTTATAAATGACAGCTATCGTCCAAAAATATACTGAAGTAAGGCTGCCAAGAGGACTTGAAAGCGGGGTAGAATTGCAGGAAACCGATTTCAGGAGGTAGACTGGAATTGCATTCAAACCATAGGAAAAGAGGCAGAACGTCCACAATGATGCACTTGGCCAAAAAGGGCGTATGCGTTTTTTCCTGAATATATTCAGGAAAAAACGCATACGCCCTTTTTGGCCAACCAAGCAAGCTTGCAAAGGATATCTGCACTACAATGAAGTCTCACTTCCCCCCGGTCAAAAGAGCCATCTGAAAAAAGTGCAAAATCCAGAAAGGCAGGACAGGCCATGGAGAACTGGGAGCCTTGTTATGCTGATGGGCGGGATGTAAATTGCCAACAGACACTCGGGAGAAGTGTATGGTGTTTCCTGAAACATCTAAAAAACAAACCAACAGAGCCTAGGGCACTTCCACTTATGGTCCTATAGCTTAGGGAAATTAAAATCAAAAAGACACAGCCACCCCAAAGTTTGGGACGCCTCTGTTTACAAGAACTTCGTTTACCGTACGAGTTCAATATCACAGAAAGTGAAAAATGGATAAAGAACTTGTGGTACTTACGTACAATGCAGTATCACTCAGCAATGAAATCTATGTCATCAGACACGTAGCAGCATAATGAGGGGATTCAGGTACGATGTTTCTAACTGAAATAAGTCACACAGAAAAAGAAACATCATAAGATATCACTAATACACGGAATGTAAACTGGGCTACACAGGAACTGAATTACAGAACAGAACAGGGTCTCAAATTTAGAAAACCAACTTATGCTTGCTTAAGGGGAAAGGTGAGTTGGGGTGCTGCATAAAACCAGAGATTGCAATGAGCACAGATAAAGTTCCTTAAGCCAAATATGGAATAGACAAGAGCTACTCCTTGCTCAACGAAATGGACTCAACACCCCATATTAAACGCCTCAGAATGTACCTGACTAGTAAGTATCTTAAAACCTATGGATTGCTATGTCTCCAAAAGAGAATCAAGCGTGTGTACAGGGGCATAAACGCAGCAGTGATAGGATTGGAGAGGTTCGGTGAGCAAATGAAGACCCTTTGAAGTCATATTGCATGGTACCCATTCCACGGGTTTCAAATACCCAGTTTTAAGGTATTCTTCCTTCAGCTAAAACATGCATGTGGAACCTAGAGTATGATCAACCATGTGATCGGGAGACGTGTTCAAATATGTCTCAGTTTTCGTACCCTGGTACTCGGGTGCAACATTCCAGACGCTTTACTAACACTCTCCCCACTTGGAGAGTCAGTCCCTTTAACCTCCTGTTTGGCCCAGTTTGCAATTTCTGCGGAAGATGAACAGGAATAGCGAGAACCAATGAGAGACTAGCTGGAGGTGTCTGGACGGGCAAATTTAACTCTCATTTCCCACCAGGAAGAGGAATTAACCAAAGGCTCAGCGTGCCGTGCCGGAAACAGATTAGGGCCTGAAGCCATCCTGCGGTGTTGCGGCCAGGTCACAAGAAAGCGAGTTGAAGAAAGGAGCTCAGGGGCACTGTAATTCACAAACCTGCAGAGTTATAAATGACAGCTATCGTCCAAAAATATACTGAAGTAAGGCTGCCAAGAGGACTTGAAAGCGGGGTAGAATTGCAGGAAACCGATTTCAGGAGGTAGACTGGAATTGCATTCAAAGCATAGGAAAAGAGGCAGAACGTCCACAATGATGCACTTGGCCAAAAAGGGCGTATGCGTTTTTTCCTGAATATATTCAGGAAAAAACGCATACGCACTTTTTGGCCAACCAAGCAAGCTTGCAAAGGAAATCTGCACTACAATGAAGTCTCACTTCCCCCCGGTCAAAAGGGCCATCTGAAAAACGTGTAAAATCCAGAAAGGCAGGACAGGCCATGGAGAACTGGGAGTCTTGTTATGCTGATGGGCGGGATGTAAATTGCCAACAGACACTCAGGAGAAGTGTGTGGTGTTTCCTGAAACATCTAAAAAACAAAGCAACAGAGCCCTGGGCACTTCCACTTATGGTCCTATAGCTTAGGGAAATTAAAATCAAAAAGACACAGCCACCCCAAAGTTTGGGACGCCTCTGTTTACAAGAACCTCGTTTACCGTACAAGTTCAATATCACAGAAAGTGAAAAATGGATAAAGAACTTGTGGTACTTACGTACAATGCAGTATCACTCAGCAATGAAATCTATGTCATCAGGCCCGTAGCAGCATAATGAGTGGATTCAGGTACGATGATTCTAACTGAAATAAGTCACACAGAAAAAGAAACATCATAAGATATCACTAATACACGGAATGTAAACTGGGCTACACAAGAACTGAATTACAGAACAGAACAGGGTCTCAAATTTAGAAAACCAACTTATGCTTGCTTAAGGGGAAAGGTGAGTTGGGGTGCTGCATAAAACCAGAGATTGCAATGAGCACAGATAAAGTTCCTTAAGCCAAATATGGAATAGACAAGAGCTACTCCTTGCTCAACGAAATTGACTGAACACCCCATATTAAACGCCTAAGAATGTACCTGACTAGTAAGTATCTTAAAACCTATGGATTGCTATGTCTCCGAAAGAGAATCAAGCATGTGTACAGGGGCATAAACGCAGCAGTGATAGGATTGGAGAGGTTCGGTGAGCAAATGAAGACCCTTTGAAGTCATATTGCATGGTACCCATTCCACGGGTTTCAACTACCCAGGTTTAAGGTATTCTTCCTTCAGCTAAAACATGCATGTGGAACCCAGAGTATGATCAACCGTGTGAACGGGAGACGTGTTCAAATATGTCTCAGTTTTCGTACCCTGGTACTCGGGTGCAACATTCCAGACGCTTTACTAACACTCTCCCGACTTGGAGAGTCAGTCCCTTTAACCTCCTGTTTGGCCCAGTTTGCAATTTCTGTGGAAGATGAACAGGAATAGCGAGAACCAATGAGAGACTAGCTGGAGGTGTCTGGACGGGCAAATTTAACTCTCATTTCCCACCAGGAAGAGGAATTAACCAAAGGCTCAGCATGCCGTGCCGGAACCAGATTAGGGTCTGAAGCCATCCTGCGGTGTTGCGGCCAGCTCACAAGAAAGCGAGTTGAAGAAAGGAGCTCAGGGGCACTGTAATTCACAAACCTGCAGAGTTATAAATGACAGCTATCGTCCAAAAATATACTGAAGTAAGGCTGCCAAGAGGACTTGAAAGCGGGGTAGAATTGCAGGAAACCGATTTCAGGAGGTAGACTGGAATTGCATTCAAAGCATAGGAAAAGAGGCAGAACGTCCACAATGATGCACTTGGCCAAAAAGGGCGTATGCGTTTTTTCCTGAATATATTCAGGAAAAAACGCATAAGCCCTTTTTGGCCAACCAAGCAAGCTTGCAAAGGAAATCTGCACTACAATGAAGTCTCACTTCCCCCCGGTCAAAAGGGCCATCTTAAAAACATGTAAAATCCAGAAAAGCAGGACAGGCCATGGAGAATTGGGAGCCTTGTTATGCTGATGGGCGGGATGTAAATTGCCAACAGACACTCGGGAGAAGTGTATGGTGTTTCCTGAAACATCCAGAAAACAAAGCAACAGAGCCTAGGGCACTTCCACTTATGGTCCTATAGCTTAGGGAAATTAAAATCAAAAAGACACAGCCACCCCAAAGTTTGGGACGCCTCTGTTTACAAGAACCTCGTTTACCGTACAAGTTCAATATCACAGAAAGTGAAAAATGGATAAAGAACTTGTGGTACTTACGTACAATGCAGTATCACTCAGCAATGAAATCTATGTCATCAGGCCCGTAGCAGCATAATGAGTGGATTCAGGTACGATGATTCTAACTGAAATAAGTCACACAGGAAAAGAAACATCATAAGATATCACTAATACACGGAATGTAAACTGGACTACACAGGAACTGAATTACAGAACAGAACAGGGTCTCAAATTTAGAAAACAAACTTATGCTTGCTTAAGGGTAAAGGTGAGTTGGGGTGCTGCATAAAACCAGAGATTGCAATGAGCACAGATAAAGTTCCTTAAGCCAAATATGGAATAGACAAGAGCTACTCCTTGCTCAACGAAATGGACTCAACACCCCATATTAAACGCCTAAGAATGTACCTGACTAGTAAGTATCTTAAAACCTATGGATTGCTATGTCTCCAAAAGAGAATCAAGCGTGTGTACAGGGGCATAAACGCAGCAGTGATAGGATTGGAGAGGTTCGGTGAGCAAATGAAGACCCTTTGAAGTCATATTGCATGGTACCCATTCCACGGGTTTCAAATACCCAGTTTTAAGGTATTCTTCCTTCAGCTAAAACATGCATGTGGAACCTAGAGTATGATCAACCATGTGATCGGGAGACGTGTTCAAATATGTCTCAGTTTTCGTACCCTGGTACTCGGGTGCAACATTCCAGACGCTTTACTAACACTCTCCCCACTTGGAGAGTCAGTCCCTTTAACCTCCTGTTTGGCCCAGTTTGCAATTTCTGCGGAAGATGAACAGGAATAGCGAGAACCAATGAGAGACTAGCTGGAGGTTTCTGGACGGGCAAATTTAACTCTCATTTCCCACCAGGAAGAGGAATTAACCAAAGGCTCAGCGTGCCGTGCCGGAAACAGATTAGGGCCTGAAGCCATCCTGCGGTGTTGCGGCCAGGTCACAAGAAAGCGAGTTGAAGAAAGGAGCTCAGGGGCACTGTAATTCACAAACCTGCAGAGTTATAAATGACAGCTATCGTCCAAAAATATACTGAAGTAAGGCTGCCAAGAGGACTTGAAAGCGGGGTAGAATTGCAGGAAACCGATTTCAGGAGGTAGACTGGAATTGCATTCAAAGCATAGGAAAAGAGGCAGAACGTCCACAATGATGCACTTGGCCAAAAAGGGCGTATGCGTTTTTTCCTGAATATATTCAGGAAAAAACGCATACGCACTTTTTGGCCAACCAAGCAAGCTTGCAAAGGAAATCTGCACTACAATGAAGTCTCACTTCCCCCCGGTCAAAAGGGCCATCTGAAAAACGTGTAAAATCCAGAAAGGCAGGACAGGCCATGGAGAACTGGGAGTCTTGTTATGCTGATGGGCGGGATGTAAATTGCCAACAGACACTCAGGAGAAGTGTGTGGTGTTTCCTGAAACATCTAAAAAACAAAGCAACAGAGCCCTGGGCACTTCCACTTATGGTCCTATAGCTTAGGGAAATTAAAATCAAAAAGACACAGCCACCCCAAAGTTTGGGACGCCTCTGTTTACAAGAACCTCGTTTACCGTACAAGTTCAATATCACAGAAAGTGAAAAATGGATAAAGAACTTGTGGTACTTACGTACAATGCAGTATCACTCAGCAATGAAATCTATGTCATCAGGCCCGTAGCAGCATAATGAGTGGATTCAGGTACGATGATTCTAACTGAAATAAGTCACACAGAAAAAGAAACATCATAAGATATCACTAATACACGGAATGTAAACTGGGCTACACAAGAACTGAATTACAGAACAGAACAGGGTCTCAAATTTAGAAAACCAACTTATGCTTGCTTAAGGGGAAAGGTGAGTTGGGGTGCTGCATAAAACCAGAGATTGAAATTAGCACAGATAAAGTTCCTTAAGCCAAATATGGAATAGACAAGAGCTACTCCTTGCTCAACGAAATTGACTGAACACCCCATATTAAACGCCTAAGAATGTACCTGACTAGTAAGTATCTTAAAACATATGGATTGCTATGTCTCCGAAAGAGAATCAAGCATGTGTACAGGGGCATAAACGCAGCAGTGATAGGATTGGAGAGGTTCGGTGAGCAAATGAAGACCCTTTGAAGTCATATTGCATGGTACCCATTCCACGGGTTTCAACTACCCAGGTTTAAGGTATTCTTCCTTCAGCTAAAACATGCATGTGGAACCCAGAGTATGATCAACCATGTGAACGGGAGACGTGTTCAAATATGTCTCAGTTTTCCTCCCCTGGTACTCGGGTGCAACATTCCAGACGCTTTACTAACACTCTCCCGACTTGGAGAGTCAGTCCCTTTCACCTCCTGTTTGGCCCAGTTTGCAATTTCTGCGGAAGATGAACAGGAATAGCGAGAACCAATGAGAGACTAGCTGGAGGTGTCTGGACGGGCAAATTTAACTCTCATTTCCCACCAGGAAGAGGAATTAACCAAAGGCTCAGCGTGCCGTGCCGGAACCAGATTAGGGCCTGAAGCCATCCTGCGGTGTTGCGGCCAGCTCACAAGAAAGCGAGTTGAAGAAAGGAGCTCAGGGGCACTGTAATTCACAAACCTGCAGAGTTATAAATGACAGCTATCGTCCAAAAATATACTGAAGTAAGGCTGCCAAGAGGACTTGAAAGCGGGGTAGAATTGCAGGAAACCGATTTCAGGAAGTAGACTGGAATTGCATTCAAAGCATAGGAAAAGAGGCAGAACGTCCACAATGATGCACTTGGCCAAAAAGGGCGTATGCGTTTTTTCCTGAATATATTCAGGAAAAAACGCATACGCCCTTTTTGGCCAACCAAGCAAGCTTGCAAAGGATATCTGCACTACAATGAAGTCTCACTTCCCCCCGGTCAAAAGGGCCATCTGAAAAAAGTGTAAAATCCAGAAAGGCAGGACAGGCCATGGAGAACCGGGAGCCTTGTTATGCTGATGGGCGGGATGTAAATTGCCAACAGACACTCGGGAGAAGTGTATGGTGTTTCCTGAAACATCCAGAAAACAAAGCAACAGAGCCTAGGGCACTTCCACTTATGGTCCTATAGCTTAGGGAAATTAAAATCAAAAAGACACAGCCACCCCAAAGTTTGGGACGCCTCTGTTTACAAGAACCTCGTTTACCGTACAAGTTCAATATCACAGAAAGTGAAAAATGGATAAAGAACTTGTGGTACTTACGTACAATGCAGTATCACTCAGCATTGAAATCTATGTCATCAGGCCCGTAGCAGCATAATGAGTGGATTCAGGTACGATGATTCTAACTGAAATAAGTCACACAGAAAAAGAAACATCATAAGATATCACTAATACACGGAATGTAAACTTGGCTACCCAGGAACTGAATTCCAAAACAGAACAGGGTCTCAAATTTAGAAAACCAACTTATGCTTGCTTAAGGGGAAAGGTGAGTTGGGGTGCTGCATAAAACCAGAGATTGCAATGAGCACAGATAAAGTTCCTTAAGCCAAATATGGAATAGACAAGAGCTACTCCTTGCTCAACGAAATGGACTCAACACCCCATATTAAACGCCTAAGAATGTACCTGACTAGTAAGTATCTTAAAACCTATGGATTGCTATGTCTCCGAAAGAGAATCAAGCATGTGTACAGGGGCATAAACGCAGCAGTGATAGGATTGGAGAGGTTTGGTGAGCAAATGAAGACCCTTTGAAGTCATATTGCATGGTACCCATTCCACGGGTTTCAACTACCCAGGTTTAAGGTATTCTTCCTTCAGCTAAAACATGCATGTGGAACCCAGAGTATGATCAACCGTATGAACGGGAGACGTGTTCAAATATGTCTCAGTTTTCGTACCCTGGTACTCGGGTGCAACATTCCAGACGCTTTACTAACACTCTCCCGACTTGGAGAGTCAGTCCCTTTAACCTCCTGTTTGGCCCAGTTTGCAATTTCTGCGGAAGATGAACAGGAATAGCGAGAACCAATGAGAGACTAGCTGGAGGTGTCTGGACGGGCAAATTTAACTCTCATTTCCCACCAGGAAGAGGAATTAACCAAAGGCTCCGCGTGCCGTGCCGGAACCAGATTAGGGCCTGAAGCCATCCTGCGGTGTTGCGGCCAGCTCACAAGAAAGCGAGTTGAAGAAAGGAGCTCAGGGGCACTGTAATTCACAAACCTGCAGAGTTATAAATGACAGCTATCGTCCAAAAATATACTGAAGTAAGGCTGCCAAGAGGACTTGAAAGCGGGGTAGAATTGCAGGAAACCGATTTCAGGAGGTAGACTGGAATTGCATTCAAACCATAGGAAAAGAGGCAGAACGTCCACAATGATGCACTTGGCCAAAAAGGGCGTATGCGTTTTTTCCTGAATATATTCAGGAAAAAACGCATACGCCCTTTTTGGCCAACCAAGCAAGCTTGCAAAGGATATCTGCACTACAATGAAGTCTCACTTCCCCCCGGTCAAAAGGGCCATCTGAAAAAAGTGCAAAATCCAGAAAGGCAGGACAGGCCATGGAGAACTGGGAGCCTTGTTATGCTGATGGGCGGGATGTAAATTGCCAACAGACACTCGGGAGAAGTGTATGGTGTTTCCTGAAACATCTAAAAAACAAACCAACAGAGCCTAGGGCACTTCCACTTATGGTCCTATAGCTTAGGGAAATTAAAATCAAAAAGACACAGCCACCCCAAAGTTTGGGACGCCTCTGTTTACAAGAACTTCGTTTACCGTACGAGTTCAATATCACAGAAAGTGAAAAATGGATAAAGAACTTGTGGTACTTACGTACAATGCAGTATCACTCAGCAATGAAATCTATGTCATCAGACACGTAGCAGCATAATGAGTGGATTCAGGTACGATGTTTCTAACTGAAATAAGTCACACAGAAAAAGAAACATCATAAGATATCACTAATACACGGAATGTAAACTGGGCTACACAGGAACTGAATTACAGAACAGAACAGGGTCTCAAATTTAGAAAACCAACTTATGCTTGCTTAAGGGGAAAGGTGAGTTGGGGTGCTGCATAAAACCAGAGATTGCAATGAGCACAGATAAAGTTCCTTAAGCCAAATATGGAATAGACAAGAGCTACTCCTTGCTCAACGAAATGGACTCAACACCCCATATTAAACGCCTCAGAATGTACCTGACTAGTAAGTATCTTAAAACCTATGGATTGCTATGTCTCCAAAAGAGAATCAAGCGTGTGTACAGGGGCATAAACGCAGCAGTGATAGGATTGGAGAGGTTCGGTGAGCAAATGAAGACCCTTTGAAGTCATATTGCATGGTACCCATTCCACGGGTTTCAAATACCCAGTTTTAAGGTATTCTTCCTTCAGCTAAAACATGCATGTGGAACCTAGAGTATGATCAACCATGTGATCGGGAGACGTGTTCAAATATGTCTCAGTTTTCGTACCCTGGTACTCGGGTGCAACATTCCAGACGCTTTACTAACACTCTCCCCACTTGGAGAGTCAGTCCCTTTAACCTCCTGTTTGGCCCAGTTTGCAATTTCTGCGGAAGATGAACAGGAATAGCGAGAACCAATGAGAGACTAGCTGGAGGTGTCTGGACGGGCAAATTTAACTCTCATTTCCCACCAGGAAGAGGAATTAACCAAAGGCTCAGCGTGCCGTGCCGGAAACAGATTAGGGCCTGAAGCCATCCTGCGGTGTTGCGGCCAGGTCACAAGAAAGCGAGTTGAAGAAAGGAGCTCAGGGGCACTGTAATTCACAAACCTGCAGAGTTATAAATGACAGCTATCGTCCAAAAATATACTGAAGTAAGGCTGCCAAGAGGACTTGAAAGCGGGGTAGAATTGCAGGAAACCGATTTCAGGAGGTAGACTGGAATTGCATTCAAAGCATAGGAAAAGAGACAGAACGTCCACAATGATGCACTTGGCCAAAAAGGGCGTATGCGTTTTTTCCTGAATATATTCAGGAAAAAACGCATACGCACTTTTTGGCCAACCAAGCAAGCTTGCAAAGGAAATCTGCACTACAATGAAGTCTCACTTCCCCCCGGTCAAAAGGGCCATCTGAAAAACGTGTAAAATCCAGAAAGGCAGGACAGGCCATGGAGAACTGGGAGTCTTGTTATGCTGATGGGCGGGATGTAAATTGCCAACAGACACTCAGGAGAAGTGTGTGGTGTTTCCTGAAACATCTAAAAAACAAAGCAACAGAGCCCTGGGCACTTCCACTTATGGTCCTATAGCTTAGGGAAATTAAAATCAAAAAGACACAGCCACCCCAAAGTTTGGGACGCCTCTGTTTACAAGAACCTCGTTTACCGTACAAGTTCAATATCACAGAAAGTGAAAAATGGATAAAGAACTTGTGGTACTTACGTACAATGCAGTATCACTCAGCAATGAAATCTATGTCATCAGGCCCGTAGCAGCATAATGAGTGGATTCAGGTACGATGATTCTAACTGAAATAAGTCACACAGAAAAAGAAACATCATAAGATATCACTAATACACGGAATGTAAACTGGGCTACACAAGAACTGAATTACAGAACAGAACAGGGTCTCAAATTTAGAAAACCAACTTATGCTTGCTTAAGGGGAAAGGTGAGTTGGGGTGCTGCATAAAACCAGAGATTGAAATTAGCACAGATAAAGTTCCTTAAGCCAAATATGGAATAGACAAGAGCTACTCCTTGCTCAACGAAATTGACTGAACACCCCATATTAAACGCCTAAGAATGTACCTGACTAGTAAGTATCTTAAAACCTATGGATTGCTATGTCTCCGAAAGAGAATCAAGCATGTGTACAGGGGCATAAACGCAGCAGTGATAGGATTGGAGAGGTTCGGTGAGCAAATGAAGACCCTTTGAAGTCATATTGCATGGTACCCATTCCACGGGTTTCAACTACCCAGGTTTAAGGTATTCTTCCTTCAGCTAAAACATGCATGTGGAACCCAGAGTATGATCAACCATGTGAACGGGAGACGTGTTCAAATATGTCTCAGTTTTCGTACCCTGGTACTCGGGTGCAACATTCCAGACGCTTTACTAACACTCTCCCGACTTGGAGAGTCAGTCCCTTTAACCTCCTGTTTGGCCCAGTTTGCAATTTCTGCGGAAGATGAACAGGAATAGCGAGAACCAATGAGAGACTAGCTGGAGGTGTCTGGACGGGCAAATTTAACTCTCATTTCCCACCAGGAAGAGGAATTAACCAAAGGCTCCGCGTGCCGTGCCGGAACCAGATTAGGGCCTGAAGCCATCCTGCGGTGTTGCGGCCAGCTCACAAGAAAGCGAGTTGAAGAAAGGAGCTCAGGGGCACTGTAATTCACAAACCTGCAGAGTTATAAATGACAGCTATCGTCCAAAAATATACTGAAGTAAGGCTGCCAAGAGGACTTGAAAGCGGGGTAGAATTGCAGGAAACCGATTTCAGGAGGTAGACTGGAATTGCATTCAAAGCATAGGAAAAGAGGCAGAACGTCCACAATGATGCACTTGGCCAAAAAGGGCGTATGCGTTTTTTCCTGAATATATTCAGGAAAAAACGCATACGCCCTTTTTGGCCAACCAAGCAAGCTTGCAAAGGAAATCTGCACTACAATGAAGTCTCACTTCCCCCCGGTCAAAAGGGCCATCTTAAAAACGTGTAAAATCCAGAAAAGCAGGACAGGCCATGGAGAATTGGGAGCCTTGTTATGCTGATGGGCGGGATGTAAATTGCCAACAGACACTCGGGAGAAGTGTATGGTGTTTCCTGAAACATCCAGAAAACAAAGCAACAGAGCCTAGGGCACTTCCACTTATGGTCCTATAGCTTAGGGAAATTAAAATCAAAAAGACACAGCCACCCCAAAGTTTGGGACGCCTCTGTTTACAAGAACCTCGTTTACCGTACAAGTTCAATATCACAGAAAGTGAAAAATGGATAAAGAACTTGTGGTACTTACGTACAATGCAGTATCACTCAGCAATGAAATCTATGTCATCAGGCCCGTAGCAGCATAATGAGTGGATTCAGGTACGATGATTCTAACTGAAATAAGTCACACAGAAAAAGAAACATCATAAGATATCACTAATACACGGAATGTAAACTGGACTACACAGGAACTGAATTACAGAACAGAACAGGGTCTCAAATTTAGAAAACCAACTTATGCTTGCTTAAGGGGAAAGGTGAGTTGGGGTGCTGCATAAAACCAGAGATTGCAATGAGCACAGATAAAGTTCCTTAAGCCAAATATGGAATAGACAAGAGCTACTCCTTGCTCAACGAAATGGACTCAACACCCCATATTAAACGCCTCAGAATGTACCTGACTAGTAAGTATCTTAAAACCTATGGATTGCTATGTCTCCAAAAGAGAATCAAGCGTGTGTACAGGGGCATAAACGCAGCAGTGATAGGATTGGAGAGGTTCGGTGAGCAAATGAAGACCCTTTGAAGTCATATTGCATGGTACCCATTCCACGGGTTTCAAATACCCAGTTTTAAGGTATTCTTCCTTCAGCTAAAACATGCATGTGGAACCTAGAGTATGATCAACCATGTGATCGGGAGACGTGTTCAAATATGTCTCAGTTTTCGTACCCTGGTACTCGGGTGCAACATTCCAGACGCTTTACTAACACTCTCCCCACTTGGAGAGTCAGTCCCTTTAACCTCCTGTTTGGCCCAGTTTGCAATTTCTGCGGAAGATGAACAGGAATAGCGAGAACCAATGAGAGACTAGCTGGAGGTGTCTGGACGGGCAAATTTAACTCTCATTTCCCACCAGGAAGAGGAATTAACCAAAGGCTCAGCGTGCCGTGCCGGAAACAGATTAGGGCCTGAAGCCATCCTGCGGTGTTGCGGCCAGGTCACAAGAAAGCGAGTTGAAGAAAGGAGCTCAGGGGCACTGTAATTCACAAACCTGCAGAGTTATAAATGACAGCTATCGTCCAAAAATATACTGAAGTAAGGCTGCCAAGAGGACTTGAAAGCGGGGTAGAATTGCAGGAAACCGATTTCAGGAGGTAGACTGGAATTGCATTCAAAGCATAGGAAAAGAGGCAGAACGTCCACAATGATGCACTTGGCCAAAAAGGGCGTATGCGTTTTTTCCTGAATATATTCAGGAAAAAACGCATACGCACTTTTTGGCCAACCAAGCAAGCTTGCAAAGGAAATCTGCACTACAATGAAGTCTCACTTCCCCCCGGTCAAAAGGGCCATCTGAAAAACGTGTAAAATCCAGAAAGGCAGGACAGGCCATGGAGAACTGGGAGTCTTGTTATGCTGATGGGCGGGATGTAAATTGCCAACAGACACTCAGGAGAAGTGTGTGGTGTTTCCTGAAACATCTAAAAAACAAAGCAACAGAGCCCTGGGCACTTCCACTTATGGTCCTATAGCTTAGGGAAATTAAAATCAAAAAGACACAGCCACCCCAAAGTTTGGGACGCCTCTGTTTACAAGAACCTCGTTTACCGTACAAGTTCAATATCACAGAAAGTGAAAAATGGATAAAGAACTTGTGGTACTTACGTACAATGCAGTATCACTCAGCAATGAAATCTATGTCATCAGGCCCGTAGCAGCATAATGAGTGGATTCAGGTACGATGATTCTAACTGAAATAAGTCACACAGAAAAAGAAACATCATAAGATATCACTAATACACGGAATGTAAACTGGGCTACACAAGAACTGAATTACAGAACAGAACAGGGTCTCAAATTTAGAAAACCAACTTATGCTTGCTTAAGGGGAAAGGTGAGTTGGGGTGCTGCATAAAACCAGAGATTGAAATTAGCACAGATAAAGTTCCTTAAGCCAAATATGGAATAGACAAGAGCTACTCCTTGCTCAACGAAATTGACTGAACACCCCATATTAAACGCCTAAGAATGTACCTGACTAGTAAGTATCTTAAAACCTATGGATTGCTATGACTGCGAAAGAGAATCAAGCATGTGTACAGGGGCATAAACGCAGCAGTGATAGGATTGGAGAGGTTCGGTGAGCAAATGAAGACCCTTTGAAGTCATATTGCATGGTACCCATTCCACGGGTTTCAACTACCCAGGTTTAAGGTATTCTTCCTTCAGCTAAAACATGCATGTGGAACCCAGAGTATGATCAACCATGTGAACGGGAGACGTGTTCAAATATGTCTCAGTTTTCCTCCCCTGGTACTCGGGTGCAAAATTCCAGACGCTTTACTAACACTCTCCCGACTTGGAGAGTCAGTCCCTTTCACCTCCTGTTTGGCCCAGTTTGCAATTTCTGCGGAAGATGAACAGGAATAGCGAGAACCAATGAGAGACTAGCTGGAGGTGTCTGGACGGGCAAATTTAACTCTCATTTCCCACCAGGAAGAGGAATTAACCAAAGGCTCAGCGTGCCGTGCCGGAACCAGATTAGGGCCTGAAGCCATCCTGCGGTGTTGCGGCCAGCTCACAAGAAAGCGAGTTGAAGAAAGGAGCTCAGGGGCACTGTAATTCACAAACCTGCAGAGTTATAAATGACAGCTATCGTCCAAAAATATACTGAAGTAAGGCTGCCAAGAGGACTTGAAAGCGGGGTAGAATTGCAGGAAACCGATTTCAGGAGGTAGACTGGAATTGCATTCAAAGCATAGGAAAAGAGGCAGAACGTCCACAATGATGCACTTGGCCAAAAAGGGCGTATGCGTTTTTTCCTGAATATATTCAGGAAAAAACGCATACGCCCTTTTTGGCCAACCAAGCAAGCTTGCAAAGGAAATCTGCACTACAATGAAGTCTCACTTCCCCCCGGTCAAAAGGGCCATCTTAAAAACGTGTAAAATCCAGAAAAGCAGGACAGGCCATGGAGAATTGGGAGCCTTGTTATGCTGATGGGCGGGATGTAAATTGCCAACAGCCACTCGGGAGAAGTGTATGGTGTTTCCTGAAACATCCAGAAAACAAAGCAACAGAGCCTAGGGCACTTCCACTTATGGTCCTATAGCTTAGGGAAATTAAAATCAAAAAGACACAGCCACCCCAAAGTTTGGGACGCCTCTGTTTACAAGAACCTCGTTTACCGTACAAGTTCAATATCACAGAAAGTGAAAAATGGATAAAGAACTTGTGGTACTTACGTACAATGCAGTATCACTCAGCAATGAAATCTATGTCATCAGGCCCGTAGCAGCATGATGAGTGGATTCAGGTACGATGTTTCTAACTGAAATAAGTCACACAGAAAAAGAAACATCATAAGATATCACTAATACACGGAATGTAAACTGGGCTACACAGGAACTGAATTACAGAACAGAACAGGGTCTCAAATTTAGAAAACCATCTTATGCTTGCTTAAGGGGAAAGGTGAGTTGGGATGCTGCATAAAACCAGAGATTGAAATGAGCACAGATAAAGTTCCTTAAGCCAAATATGGAATAGACAAGAGCTACTCCTTGCTCAACGAAATGGACTCAACACCCCATATTAAACGCCTAAGAATGTACCTGACTAGTAAGTATCTTAAAACCTATGGATTGCTATGTCTCCAAAAGAGAATCAAGCGTGTGTACAGGGGCATAAACGCAGCAGTGATAGGATTGGAGAGGTTCGGTGAGCAAATGAAGACCCTTTGAAGTCATTTTACATGGTACCCATTCCACGGGTTTCAACCACCCAGTTTTAAGGTATTCTTCCTTCAGCTAAAACATGCATGTGGAACCTAGAGTATGATCAACCGTGTGATCGGGAGACGTGTTCAAATATGTCTCAGTTTTCGTACCCTGGTACTCGGGTGCAACATTCCAGACGCTTTACTAACACTCTCCCGACTTGGAGAGTCAGTCCCTTTAACCTCCTGTTTGGCCCAATTTGCAATTTCTGCGGAAGATGAACAGGAATAGCGATAACCAATGAGAGACTAGCTGGAGGTGTCTGGACGGGCAAATTTAACTCTCATTTCCCACCAGGAAGAGGAATTAACCAAAGGCTCAGCGTGCCGTGCCGGAACCAGATTAGGGCCTGAAGCCATCCTGCGGTGTTGCGGCCAGGTCACAAGAAAGCGAGTTGAAGAAAGGAGCTCAGGGGCACTGTAATTCACAAACCTGCAGAGTTATAAATGACAGCTATCGTCCAAAAATATACTGAAGTAAGGCTGCCAAGAGGACTTGAAAGCGGGGCAGAATTGCAGGAAACCGATTTCAGGAGGTAGACTGGAAGTGCATTGAAAGCATAGGAAAAGAGGCAGAACGTCCACAATGATGCACTTGGCCAAAAAGGGCGTATGCGTTTTTTCCTGAATATATTCAGGAAAAAACGCATACGCCCTTTTTGGCCAACCAAGCAAGCTTGCAAAGGATATCTGCACTACAATGAAGTCTCACTTCCCCCCGGTCAAAAGGGCCATCTGAAAAAAGTGTAAAATCCAGAAAGGCAGGACAGGCCATGGAGAACTGGGAGCCTTGTTATGCTGATGGGCGGGATGTAAATTGCCAACAGACACTCAGGAGAAGTGTATGGTGTTTCCTGAAACATCCAGAAAACAAAGCAACAGAGCCTAGGGCACTTCCACTTATGGTCCTATAGCTTAGGGAAATTAAAATCAAAAAGACACAGCCACCGCAAAGTTTGGGACGCCTCTGTTTACAAGAACCTCGTTTACCGTACAAGTTCAATATCACAGAAAGTGAAAAATGTATAAAGAACTTGTGGTACTTACGTACAATGCAGTATCACTCAGCAATGAAATCTATGTCATCAGGCCCGTAGCAGCATAATGAGTGGATTCAGGTATGATGTTTCTAACTGAAATAAGTCACACAGAAAAAGAAACATCATAAGATATCACTAATACACGGAATGTAAACTGGGCTACACAGGAACTGAATTACAGAACAGAACAGGGTCTCAAATTTGAAAACCAACTTATGCTTGCTTAAGGGGAAAGGTGAGTTGGGGTGCTGCATAAAACCAGAGATTGCAATGAGCACAGATAAAGTTCCTTAAGCCAAATATGGAATAGACAAGAGCTACTCCTTGCTCAACGAAATGGACTCAACACCCCATATTAAACGCCTAAGAATGTACCTGACTAGTAAGTATCTTAAAACCTATGGATTGCTATGTCTCCAAAAGAGAATCAAGCGTGTGTACAGGGGCATAAACGCAGCAGTGATAGGATTGGAGAGGTTCGGTGAGCAAATGAAGACCCTTTGAAGTCATATTGCATGGTACCCATTCCACGGGTTTCAACCACCCAGTTTTAAGGTATTCTTCCTTCAGCTAAAACATGCATGTGGAACCTAGAGTATGATCAACCGTGTGATCGGGAGACGTGTTCAAATATGTCTCAGTTTTCGTACCCTGGTACTCGGGTGCAACATTCCAGACGCTTTACTAACACTCTCCCGACTTGGAGAGTCAGTCCCTTTAACCTCCTGTTTGGCCCAGTTTGCAAATTCTGCGGAAGATGAACAGGAATAGGGAGAACCAATGAGAGACTAGCTGGAGGTGTCTGGACGGGCAAATTTAACTCTCATTTCCCACCAGGAAGAGGAATTAACCAAAGGCTCCGCGTGCCGTGCCGGAACCAGATTAGGGCCTGAAGCCATCCTGCGGTGTTGCGGCCAGGTCACAAGAAAGCGAGTTGAAGAAAGGAGCTCAGGGGCACTGTAATTCACAAACCTGCAGAGTTATAAATGACAGCTATCGTCCAAAAATATACTGAAGTAAGGCTGCCAAGAGGACTTGAAAGCGGGGCAGAATTGCAGGAAACCGATTTCAGGATGTAGACTGGAATTGCACTGAAAGCATAGGAAAAGAGGCAGAACGTCCACAATGATGCACTTGGCCAAAAAGGGCGTATGCGTTTTTTCCTGAATATATTCAGGAAAAAACGCATACGCCCTTTTTGGCCAACCAAGCAAGCTTGCAAAGGAAATCTGCACTACAATGAAGTCTCACTTCCCCCTGGTCAAAAGGGCCATCTGAAAAAAGTGTAAAATCCAGAAAGGCAGGACAGGCCATGGAGAACTGGGAGCCTTGTTATGCTGATGGGCGGGATGTAAATTGCCAACAGCCACTCGGGAGAAGTGTATGGTGTTTCCTGAAACATCTATAAAACAAAGCAACAGAGCCTAGGGCACTTCCACTTATGGTCCTATAGCTTAGGGAAATTAAAATCAAAAAGACACAGCCACCCCAAAGTTTGGGACGCCTCTGTTTACAAGAACCTCGTTTACCGTACAAGTTCAATATCACAGAAAGTGAAAAATGGATAAAGAACTTGTGGTACTTACGTACAATGCAGTATCACTCAGCAATGAAATCTATGTCATCAGGCCCGTAGCAGCATGATGAGTGGATTCAGGTACGATGTTTCTAACTGAAATAAGTCACACAGAAAAAGAAACATCATAAGATATCACTAATACACGGAATGTAAACTGGGCTACACAGGAACTGAATTACAGAACAGAACAGGGTCTCAAATTTAGAAAACCATCTTATGCATGCTTAAGGGGAAAGGTGAGTTGGGATGCTGCATAAAACCAGAGATTGAAATGAGCACAGATAAAGTTCCTTAAGCCAAATATGGAATAGACAAGAGCTACTCCTTGCTCAACGAAATGGACTCAACACCCCATATTAAACGCCTAAGAATGTACCTGACTAGTAAGTATCTTAAAACCTATGGATTGCTATGTCTCCAAAAGAGAATCAAGCGTGTGTACAGGGGCATAAACGCAGCAGTGATAGGATTGGAGAGGTTCGGTGAGCAAATGAAGACCCTTTGAAGTCATTTTGCATGGTACCCATTCCACGGGTTTCAACCACCCAGTTTTAAGGTATTCTTCCTTCAGCTAAAACATGCATGTGGAACCTAGAGTATGATCAACCGTGTGATCGGGAGACGTGTTCAAATATGTCTCAGTTTTCCTCCCCTGGTACTCGGGTGCAACATTCCAGACGCTTTACTAACACTCTCCCGACTTGGAGAGTCAGTCCCTTTAACCTCCTGTTTAGCCCAGTTTGCAATTTCTGCGGAAGATGAACAGGAATAGCGAGAACCAATGAGAGACTAGCTGGAGGTGTCTGGACGGGCAAATTTAACTCTCATTTCCCACCAGGAAGAGGAACTAACCAAAGGCTCAGCGTGCCGTGCCGGAACCAGATTAGGGCCTGAAGCCATCCTGCGGTGTTGTGGCCAGCTCAAAAGAAAGTGAGTTGAAGAAAGGAGCTCAGGGGCACTGTAATTCACAAACCTGCAGAGTTATAAATGACAGCTATCGTCCAAAAATATACTGAAGTAAGGCTGCCAAGAGGACTTGAAAGCGGGGCAGAATTGCAGGAAACCGATTTCAGGAGGTAGACTGGAATTGCATTGAAAGAATAGGAAAAGAGGCAGAATATCCACAATGATGCACTTGGCCAAAAAGGGCGTATGCGATTTTTCCTGAATATATTCAGGAAAAAACGCATACGCCCTTTTTGGCCAACCAAGCAAGCTTGCAAAGGAAATCTGCACTACAATGAAGTCTCACTTCCCCCCAGTCAAAAGGGCCATATGAAAAAGTGCAAAATCCAGAAAGGCAGGACAGGCCATGGAGAACTGGGAGCCTTGTTATGCTGATGGGTGGGATGTAAATTGCCAACAGACACTGGGGAGAAGTGTATGGTGTTTCCTGAAACATCTAAAAAACAAAGCAACAGAGCCTAGGGCACTTCCACTTATGGTCCTATAGCTTAGGGAAATTAAAATCAAAAAGACACAGCCACCCCAAAGTTTGGGACGCCTCTGTTTACAAGAACCTCGTTTACCGTACAAGTTCAATATCACAGAAAGTGAAAAATGGATAAAGAACTTGTGGTACTTACGTACAATGCAGTATCACTCAGCAATGAAATCTATGTCATCAGGCCCGTAGCAGCATAATGAGTGGATTCAGGTACGATGTTTCTAACTGAAATAAGTCACACAGAAAAAGAAACATCATAAGATATCACTAATACACGGAATGTAAACTGGGCTACACAAGAACTGAATTACAGAACAGAACAGGGTCTCAAATTTAGAAAACCAACTTATGCTTGCTTAAGGGGAAAGGTGAGTTGGGGTGCTGCATAAAACCAGAGATTGCAATGAGCACAGATAAAGTTCCTTAAGCCAAATATGGAATAGACAAGAGCTACTCCTTGCTCAACGAAATGGACTCAACACCCCATATTAAACGCCTAAGAATGTACCTGACTAGTAAGTATCTTAAAACCTATGGATTGCTATGTCTGCGAAAGAGAATCAAGCATGTGTACAGGGGCATAAACGCAGCAGTGATAGGATTGGAGAGGTTCGGTGAGCAAATGAAGACCCTTTGAAGTCATATTGCATGGTACCCATTCCACGGGTTTCAACTACCCAGGTTTAAGGTATTCTTCCTTCAGCTAAAACATGCATGTGGTACCCAGAGTATGATCAACCGTGTGAACGGGAGACGTGTTCAAATATGTCTCAGTTTTCCTCCCCTGGTACTCGGGTGCAACATTCCAGACGCTTTACTAACACTCTCCCCACTTGGAGAGTCAGCGCCTTTAACCCCCTGTTTGGCCCAGTTTGCAAATTCTGCGGAAGATGAACAGGAATAGCGAGAACCAATGAGAGACTAGCTGGAGGTATCTGGACGGGCAAATTTAACTCTCATTTCCCACCAGGAAGAGGAAATAACCAAAGGCTCAGCGTGCCGTGCCGGAACCAGATTAGGGCCTGAAGCCATCCTGCGGTGTTGCGGCCAGCTCACAAGAAAGCGAGTTGAAGAAAGGAGCTCAGGGGCACTGTAATTCACAAACCTGCAGAGTTATAAATGACAGCTATCGTCCAAAAATATACTGAAGTAAGGCTGCCAAGAGGACTTGAAAGCGGGGCAGAATTGCAGGAAACCGATTTCAGGAGGTAGACTGGAATTGCATTGAAAGCATAGGAAAAGAGGCAGAACGTCCACAATGATGCACTTGGCCAAAAAGGGCGTATGCGTTTTTTCCTGAATATATTCAGGAAAAAACGCATACGCCCTTTTTGGCCAACCAAGCAAGCTTGCAAAGGAAATCTGCACTACAATGAAGTCTCACTTCGCCCCGGTCAAAAGGGCCATCTGAAAAAAGTGTAAAATCCAGAAAGGCAGGACAGGCCATGGAGAACTGGGAGCCTTGTTATGCTGATGGGCGGGATGTAAATTGCCAACAGACACTCGGGAGAAATGTATGGTGTTTCCTGAAACATCTAAAAAACAAAGCAACAGAGCCTAGGGCACTTCTACTTATGGTCCTATAGCTTAGGGAAATTAAAATCAAAAAGACACAGCCACCCCAAAGTTTGGGACGCCTCTGTTTACAAGAACCTCGTTTACCGTACAAGTTCAATATCACAGAAAGTGAAAAATGGATAAAGAACTTGTGGTACTTACGTACAATGCAGTATCACTCAGCAATGAAATCTATGTCATCAGGCCCGTAGCAGCATGATGAGTGGATTCAGGTACGATGTTTCTAACTGAAATAAGTCACACAGAAAAAGAAACATCATAAGATATCACTAATACACGGAATGTAAACTGGGCTACACAGGAACTGAATTACAGAACAGAACAGGGTCTCAAATTTAGAAAACCATCTTATGCATGCTTAAGGGGAAAGGTGAGTTGGGATGCTGCATAAAACCAGAGATTGAAATGAGCACAGATAAAGTTCCTTAAGCCAAATATGGAATAGACAAGAGCTACTCCTTGCTCAACGAAATGGACTCAACACCCCATATTAAACGCCTAAGAATGTACCTGACTAGTAAGTATCTTAAAACCTATGGATTGCTATGTCTCCAAAAGAGAATCAAGCGTGTGTACAGGGGCATAAACGCAGCAGTGATAGGATTGGAGAGGTTCGGTGAGCAAATGAAGACCCTTTGAAGTCATTTTGCATGGTACCCATTCCACGGGTTTCAACCACCCAGTTTTAAGGTATTCTTCCTTCAGCTAAAACATGCATGTGGAACCTAGAGTATGATCAACCGTGTGATCGGGAGACGTGTTCAAATATGTCTCAGTTTTCCTCCCCTGGTACTCGGGTGCAACATTCCAGACGCTTTACTAACACTCTCCCGACTTGGAGAGTCAGTCCCTTTAACCTCCTGTTTAGCCCAGTTTGCAATTTCTGCGGAAGATGAACAGGAATAGCGAGAACCAATGAGAGACTAGCTGGAGGTGTCTGGACGGGCAAATTTAACTCTCATTTCCCACCAGGAAGAGGAACTAACCAAAGGCTCAGCGTGCCGTGCCGGAACCAGATTAGGGCCTGAAGCCATCCTGCGGTGTTGTGGCCAGCTCAAAAGAAAGTGAGTTGAAGAAAGGAGCTCAGGGGCACTGTAATTCACAAACCTGCAGAGTTATAAATGACAGCTATCGTCCAAAAATATACTGAAGTAAGGCTGCCAAGAGGACTTGAAAGCGGGGCAGAATTGCAGGAAACCGATTTCAGGAGGTAGACTGGAATTGCATTGAAAGCATAGGAAAAGAGGCAGAATGTCCACAATGATGCACTTGGCCAAAAAGG
Organism: Grampus griseus; assembly: GCF_964374135.1. Classification (NCBI taxonomy): domain Eukaryota; kingdom Metazoa; phylum Chordata; class Mammalia; order Artiodactyla; family Delphinidae; genus Grampus; species Grampus griseus. The sequence goes on along the minus strand of NW_028132998.1, from coordinate 168,546 downwards.
GCGTATGCGATTTTTCCTGAATATATTCAGGAAAAAACGCATACGCCCTTTTTGGCCAACCAAGCAAGCTTGCAAAGGAAATCTGCACTACAATGAAGTCTCACTTCCCCCCAGTCAAAAGGGCCATATGAAAAAGTGCAAAATCCAGAAAGGCAGGACAGGCCATGGAGAACTGGGAGCCTTGTTATGCTGATGGGTGGGATGTAAATTGCCAACAGACACTGGGGAGAAGTGTATGGTGTTTCCTGAAACATCTAAAAAACAAAGCAACAGAGCCTAGGGCACTTCCACTTATGGTCCTATAGCTTAGGGAAATTAAAATCAAAAAGACACAGCCACCCCAAAGTTTGGGACGCCTCTGTTTACAAGAACCTCGTTTACCGTACAAGTTCAATATCACAGAAAGTGAAAAATGGATAAAGAACTTGTGGTACTTACGTACAATGCAGTATCACTCAGCAATGAAATCTATGTCATCAGGCCCGTAGCAGCATAATGAGTGGATTCAGGTACGATGTTTCTAACTGAAATAAGTCACACAGAAAAAGAAACATCATAAGATATCACTAATACACGGAATGTAAACTGGGCTACACAAGAACTGAATTACAGAACAGAACAGGGTCTCAAATTTAGAAAACCAACTTATGCTTGCTTAAGGGGAAAGGTGAGTTGGGGTGCTGCATAAAACCAGAGATTGAAATGAGCACAGATAAAGTTCCTTAAGCCAAATATGGAATAGACAAGAGCTACTCCTTGCTCAACGAAATGGACTCAACACCCCATATTAAACGCCTAAGAATGTACCTGACTAGTAAGTATCTTAAAACCTATGGATTGCTATGTCTGCGAAAGAGAATCAAGCATGTGTACAGGGGCATAAACGCAGCAGTGATAGGATTGGAGAGGTTCGGTGAGCAAATGAAGACCCTTTGAAGTCATATTGCATGGTACCCATTCCACGGGTTTCAACTACCCAGGTTTAAGGTATTCTTCCTTCAGCTAAAACATGCATGTGGTACCCAGAGTATGATCAACCGTGTGAACGGGAGACGTGTTCAAATATGTCTCAGTTTTCCTCCCCTGGTACTCGGGTGCAACATTCCAGACGCTTTACTAACACTCTCCCCACTTGGAGAGTCAGCGCCTTTAACCCCCTGTTTGGCCCAGTTTGCAAATTCTGCGGAAGATGAACAGGAATAGCGAGAACCAATGAGAGACTAGCTGGAGGTATCTGGACGGGCAAATTTAACTCTCATTTCCCACCAGGAAGAGGAAATAACCAAAGGCTCAGCGTGCCGTGCCGGAACCAGATTAGGGCCTGAAGCCATCCTGCGGTGTTGCGGCCAGCTCACAAGAAAGCGAGTTGAAGAAAGGAGCTCAGGGGCACTGTAATTCACAAACCTGCAGAGTTATAAATGACAGCTATCGTCCAAAAATATACTGAAGTAAGGCTGCCAAGAGGACTTGAAAGCGGGGCAGAATTGCAGGAAACCGATTTCAGGAGGTAGACTGGAATTGCATTGAAAGCATAGGAAAAGAGGCAGAACGTCCACAATGATGCACTTGGCCAAAAAGGGCGTATGCGTTTTTTCCTGAATATATTCAGGAAAAAACGCATACGCCCTTTTTGGCCAACCAAGCAAGCTTGCAAAGGAAATCTGCACTACAATGAAGTCTCAATTCCCCCCGGTCAAAAGGGCCATCTGAAAAAAGTGTAAAATCCAGAAAGGCAGGACAGGCCATGGAGAACTGGGAGCCTTGTTATGCTGATGGGCGGGATGTAAATTGCCAACAGACACTCGGGAGAAATGTATGGTGTTTCCTGAAACATCTAAAAAACAAAGCAACAGAGCCTAGGGCACTTCTACTTATGGTCCTATAGCTTAGGGAAATTAAAATCAAAAAGACACAGCCACCCCGAAGTTTGGGACGCCTCTGTTTACAAGAACCTCGTTTACCGTACAAGTTCAATATCACAGAAAGTGAAAAATGGATAAAGAACTTGTGGTACTTACGTACAATGCAGTATCACTCAGCAATGAAATCTATGTCATCAGGCCCGTAGCAGCATGATGAGTGGATTCAGGTACGATGTTTCTAACTGAAATAAGTCACACAGAAAAAGAAACATCATAAGATATCACTAATACACGGAATGTAAACTGGGCTACACAGGAACTGAATTACAGAACAGAACAGGGTCTCAAATTTAGAAAACCAACTTATGCTTGCTTAAGGGGAAAGGTGAGTTGGGGTGCTGCATAAAACCAGAGATTGCAATGAGCACAGATAAAGTTCCTTAAGCCAAATATGGAATAGACAAGAGCTACTCCTTGCTCAACGAAATGGACTCAACACCCCATTTTAAACGCCTAAGAATGTACCTGACTAGTAAGTATCTTAAAACCTATGGATTGCTATGTCTCCGAAAGAGAATCAAGCATGTGTACAGGGGCATAAACGCAGCAGTGATAGGATTGGAGAGGTTCGGTGAGCAAATGAAGACCCTTTGAAGTCATATTGCATGGTACCCATTCCACGGGTTTCAACTACCCAGGTTTAAGGTATTCTTCCTTCAGCTAAAACATGCATGTGGAACCCAGAGTATGATCAACCATGTGAACGGGAGATGTGTTCAAATATGTCTCAGATTTCGTACCCTGGTACTCGGGTGCAACATTCCAGACGCTTTAGTAACACTCTCCCGACTTGGAGAGTCAGTCCCTTTCACCTCCTGTTTGGCCCAGTTTGCAATTTCTGCGGAAGATGAACAGGAATAGCGAGAACCAATGAGAGACTAGCTGGAGGTGTCTGGACGGGCAAATTTAACTCTCATTTCCCACCAGGAAGAGGAATTAACCAAAGGCTCCGCGTGCCGTGCCGGAACCAGATTAGGGCCTGAAGCCATCCTGCGGTGTTGCGGCCAGCTCACAAGAAAGCGAGTTGAAGAAAGGAGCTCAGGGGCACTGTAATTCACAAACCTGCAGAGTTATAAATGACAGCTATCGTCCAAAAATATACTGAAGTAAGGCTGCCAAGAGGACTTGAAAGCGGGGTAGAATTGCAGGAAACCGATTTCAGGAGGTAGACTGGAATTGCATTCAAAGCATAGGAAAAGAGGCAGAACGTCCACAATGATGCACTTGGCCAAAAAGGGCGTATGGGTTTTTTCCTGAATATATTCAGGAAAAAACGCATACGCCCTTTTTGGCCAACCAAGCAAGCTTGCAAAGGATATCTGCACTACAATGAAGTCTCACTTCCCCCTGGTCAAAAGGGCCATCTGAAAAAAGTGCAAAATCCAGAAAGGCAGGACAGGCCATGGAGAACTGGGAGCCTTGTTATGCTGATGGGCGGTTTGTAAATTGCCAACAGACACTCGGGAGAAGTGTATGGTGTTTCCTGAAACATCCAGAAAACAAAGCAACAGAGCCTAGGGCACTTCCACTTATGGTCCTATAGCTTAGGGAAATTAAAATCAAAAAGACACAGCCACCCCAAAGTTTGGGACGCCTCTGTTTACAAGAACCTCGTTTACCGTACAAGTTCAATATCACAGAAAGTGAAAAATGGATAAAGAACTTGTGGTACTTACGTACAATGCAGTATCACTCAGCAATGAAATCTATGTCATCAGGCCCGTAGCAGCATAATGAGTGGATTCAGGTACGATGTTTCTAACTGAAATAAGTCACACAGAAAAAGAAACATCATAAGATATCACTAATACACGGAATGTAAACTGGGCTACACAAGAACTGAATTACAGAACAGAACAGGGTCTCAAATTTAGAAAACCAACTTATGCTTGCTTAAGGGGAAAGGTGAGTTGGGGTGCTGCATAAAACCAGAGATTGCAATGAGCACAGATAAAGTTCCTTAAGCCAAATATGGAATAGACAAGAGCTACTCCTTGCTCAACGAAATGGACTCAACACCCCATATTAAACGCCTAAGAATGTACCTGACTAGTAAGTATCTTAAAACCTATGGATTGCTATGTCTCCGAAAGAGAATCAAGCATGTGTACAGGGGCATAAACGCAGCAGTGATAGGATTGGAGAGGTTCGGTGAGCAAATGAAGACCCTTTGAAGTCATATTGCATGGTACCCATTCCACGGGTTTCAACTACCCAGGTTTAAGGTATTCTTCCTTCAGCTAAAACATGCATGTGGAACCCAGAGTATGATCAACCATGTGAACGGGAGACGTGTTCAAATATGTCTCAGTTTTCGTACCCTGGTACTCGGGTGCATCATTCCAGACGCTTTACTAACACTCTCCCGACTTGGAGAGTCAGTCCCTTTAACCTCCTGTTTGGCCCAGTTTGCAATTTCTGCGGAAGATGAACAGGAATAGCGAGAACCAATGAGAGACTAGCTGGAGGTGTCTGGACGGGCAAATTTAACTCTCATTTCCCACCAGGAAGAGGAATTAACCAAAGGCTCCGCGTGCCGTGCCGGAACCAGATTAGGGCCTGAAGCCATCCTGCGGTGTTGCGGCCAGCTCACAAGAAAGCGAGTTGAAGAAAGGAGCTCAGGGGCACTGTAATTCACAAACCTGCAGAGTTATAAATGACAGCTATCGTCCAAAAATATACTGAAGTAAGGCTGCCAAGAGGACTTGAAAGCGGGGTAGAATTGCAGGAAACCGATTTCAGGAGGTAGACTGGAATTGCATTCAAAGCATAGGAAAAGAGGCAGAACGTCCACAATGATGCACTTGGCCAAAAAGGGCGTATGCGTTTTTTCCTGAATATATTCAGGAAAAAACGCATACGCACTTTTTGGCCAACCAAGCAAACTTGCAAAGGAAATCTGCACTACAATGAAGTCTCACTTCCCCCCGGTCAAAAGGGCCATCTGAAAAAAGTGTAAAATCCAGAAAGGCAGGACAGGCCATGGAGAACTGGGAGTCTTGTTATGCTGATGGGCGGGATGTAAATTGCCAACAGACACTAGGGAGAAATGTATGGTGTTTCCTGAAACATCTAAAAAACAAAGCAACAGAGCCTAGGGCACTTCTACTTATGGTCCTATAGCTTAGGGAAATTAAAATCAAAAAGACACAGCCACCCCGAAGTTTGGGACGCCTCTGTTTACAAGAACCTCGTTTACCGTACAAGTTCAATATCACAGAAAGTGAAAAATGGATAAAGAACTTGTGGTACTTACGTACAATGCAGTATCACTCAGCAATGAAATCTATGTCATCAGGCCCGTAGCAGCATGATGAGTGGATTCAGGTACGATGTTTCTAACTGAAATAAGTCACACAGAAAAAGAAACATCATAAGATATCACTAATACACGGAATGTAAACTGGGCTACACAGGAACTGAATTACAGAACAGAACAGGGTCTCAAATTTAGAAAACCAACTTATGCTTGCTTAAGGGGAAAGGTGAGTTGGGGTGCTGCATAAAACCAGAGATTGCAATGAGCACAGATAAAGTTCCTTAAGCCAAATATGGAATAGACAAGAGCTACTCCTTGCTCAACGAAATGGACTCAACACCCCATTTTAAACGCCTAAGAATGTACCTGACTAGTAAGTATCTTAAAACCTATGGATTGCTATGTCTCCGAAAGAGAATCAAGCATGTGTACAGGGGCATAAACGCAGCAGTGATAGGATTGGAGAGGTTCGGTGAGCAAATGAAGACCCTTTGAAGTCATATTGCATGGTACCCATTCCACGGGTTTCAACTACCCAGGTTTAAGGTATTCTTCCTTCAGCTAAAACATGCATGTGGAACCCAGAGTATGATCAACCATGTGAACGGGAGATGTGTTCAAATATGTCTCAGTTTTCGTACCCTGGTACTCGGGTGCAACATTCCAGACGCTTTACTAACACTCTCCCGACTTGGAGAGTCAGTCCCTTTCACCTCCTGTTTGGCCCAGTTTGCAATTTCTGCGGAAGATGAACAGGAATAGCGAGAACCAATGAGAGACTAGCTGGAGGTGAATGGACGGGCAAATTTAACTCTCATTTCCCACCAGGAAGAGGAATTAACCAAAGGCTCCGCGTGCCGTGCCGGAACCAGATTAGGGCCTGAAGCCATCCTGCGGTGTTGCGGCCAGCTCACAAGAAAGCGAGTTGAAGAAAGGAGCTCAGGGGCACTGTAATTCACAAACCTGCAGAGTTATAAATGACAGCTATCGTCCAAAAATATACTGAAGTAAGGCTGCCAAGAGGACTTGAAAGCGGGGTAGAATTGCAGGAAACCGATTTCAGGAGGTAGACTGGAATTGCATTCAAAGCATAGGAAAAGAGGCAGAACGTCCACAATGATGCACTTGGCCAAAAAGGGCGTATGGGTTTTTTCCTGAATATATTCAGGAAAAAACGCATACGCCCTTTTTGGCCAACCAAGCAAGCTTGCAAAGGATATCTGCACTACAATGAAGTCTCACTTCCCCCTGGTCAAAAGGGCGATCTGAAAAAAGTGCAAAATCCAGAAAGGCAGGACAGGCCATGGAGAACAGGGAGCCTTGTTATGCTGATGGGCGGTTTGTAAATTGCCAACAGACACTCGGGAGAAGTGTATGGTGTTTCCTGAAACATCCAGAAAACAAAGCAACAGAGCCTAGGGCACTTCCACTTATGGTCCTATAGCTTAGGGAAATTAAAATCAAAAAGACACAGCCACCCCAAAGTTTGGGACGCCTCTGTTTACAAGAACCTCGTTTACCGTACAAGTTCAATATCACAGAAAGTGAAAAATGGATAAAGAACTTGTGGTACTTACGTACAATGCAGTATCACTCAGCAATGAAATCTATGTCATCAGGCCCGTAGCAGCATAATGAGTGGATTCAGGTACGATGTTTCTAACTGAAATAAGTCACACAGAAAAAGAAACATCATAAGATATCACTAATACACGGAATGTAAACTGGGCTACACAAGAACTGAATTACAGAACAGAACAGGGTCTCAAATTTAGAAAACCAACTTATGCTTGCTTAAGGGGAAAGGTGAGTTGGGGTGCTGCATAAAACCAGAGATTGCAATGAGCACAGATAAAGTTCCTTAAGCCAAATATGGAATAGACAAGAGCTACTCCTTGCTCAACGAAATGGACTCAACACCCCATATTAAACGCCTAAGAATGTACCTGACTAGTAAGTATCTTAAAACCTATGGATTGCTATGTCTCCGAAAGAGAATCAAGCATGTGTACAGGGGCATAAACGCAGCAGTGATAGGATTGGAGAGGTTCGGTGAGCAAATGAAGACCCTTTGAAGTCATATTGCATGGTACCCATTCCACGGGTTTCAACTACCCAGGTTTAAGGTATTCTTCCTTCAGCTAAAACATGCATGTGGAACCCAGAGTATGATCAACCATGTGAACGGGAGACGTGTTCAAATATGTCTCAGTTTTCGTACCCTGGTACTCGGGTGCATCATTCCAGACGCTTTACTAACACTCTCCCGACTTGGAGAGTCAGTCCCTTTAACCTCCTGTTTGGCCCAGTTTGCAATTTCTGCGGAAGATGAACAGGAATAGCGAGAACCAATGAGAGACTAGCTGGAGGTGTCTGGACGGGCAAATTTAACTCTCATTTCCCACCAGGAAGAGGAATTAACCAAAGGCTCCGCGTGCCGTGCCGGAACCAGATTAGGGCCTGAAGCCATCCTGCGGTGTTGCGGCCAGCTCACAAGAAAGCGAGTTGAAGAAAGGAGCTCAGGGGCACTGTAATTCACAAACCTGCAGAGTTATAAATGACAGCTATCGTCCAAAAATATACTGAAGTAAGGCTGCCAAGAGGACTTGAAAGCGGGGTAGAATTGCAGGAAACCGATTTCAGGAGGTAGACTGGAATTGCATTCAAAGCATAGGAAAAGAGGCAGAACGTCCACAATGATGCACTTGGCCAAAAAGGGCGTATGCGTTTTTTCCTGAATATATTCAGGAAAAAACGCATACGCCCTTTTTGGCCAACCAAGCAAGCTTGCAAAGGATATCTGCACTACAATGAAGTCTCACTTCCCCCTGGTCAAAAGGGCCATCTTAAAAACGTGCAAAATCCAGAAAAGCAGGACAGGCCATGGAGAATTGGGAGCCTTGTTATGCTGATGGGCGGGATGTAAATTGCCAACAGACACTCGGGAGAAGTGTATGGTGTTTCCTGAAACATCCAGAAAACAAAGCAACAGAGCCTAGGGCACTTCCACTTATGGTCCTATAGCTTAGGGAAATTAAAATCAAAAAGACACAGCCACCCCAAAGTTTGGGACGCCTCTGTTTACAAGAACCTCGTTTACCGTACAAGTTCAATATCACAGAAAGTGAAAAATGGATAAAGAACTTGTGGTACTTACGTACAATGCAGTATCACTCAGCAATGAAATCTATGTCATCAGGCCCGTAGCAGCATAATGAGTGGATTCAGGTACGATGATTCTAACTGTAATAAGTCACACAGAAAAAGAAACATCATAAGATATCACTAATACACGGAATGTAAACTGGGCTACACAAGAACTGAATTACAGAACAGAACAGGGTCTCAAATTTAGAAAACCAACTTATGCTTGCTTAAGGGTAAAGGTGAGATGGGGTGCTGCATAAAACCAGAGATTGCAATGAGCACAGATAAAGTTCCTTAAGCCAAATATGGAATAGACAAGAGCTACTCCTTGCTCAACGAAATGGACTCAACACCCCATATTAAACGCCTCAGAATGTAACTGACTAGTAAGTATCTTAAAACCTATGGATTGCTATGTCTCCAAAAGAGAATCAAGCGTGTGTACAGGGGCATAAACGCAGCAGTGATAGGACTGGAGAGGTTCGGTGAGCAAATGAAGACCCTTTGAAGTCATATTGCATGGTACCCATTCCACGGGTTTCAACTACCCAGTTTTAAGGTATTCTTCCTTCAGCTAAAACATGCATGTGGAACCTAGAGTATGATCAACCATGTGATCGGGAGACGTGTTCAAATATGTCTCAGTTTTCGTACCCTGGTACTCGGGTGCAACATTCCAGACGCTTTACTAACACTCTCCCGACTTGGAGAGTCAGTCCCTTTAACCTCCTGTTTGGCCCAGTTTGCAATTTCTGTGGAAGATGAACAGGAATAGCGAGAACCAATGAGAGACTAGCTGGAGGTGTCTGGACGGGCAAATTTAACTCTCATTTCCCACCAGGAAGAGGAATTAACCAAAGGCTCAGCATGCCGTGCCGGAACCAGATTAGGGCCTGAAGCCATCCTGCGGTGTTGCGGCCAGGTCACAAGAAAGCGAGTTGAAGAAAGGAGCTCAGGGGCACTGTAATTCACAAACCTGCAGAGTTATAAATGACAGCTATCGTCCAAAAATATACTGAAGTAAGGCTGCCAAGAGGACTTGAAAGCGGGGTAGAATTGCAGGAAACCGATTTCAGGAGGTAGACTGGAATTGCATTGAAAGCATAGGAAAAGAGGCAGAACGTCCACAATGATGCACTTGGCCAAAAAGGGCGTATGCGATTTTTCCTGAATATATTCAGGAAAAAACGCATACGCCCTTTTTGGCCAACCAAGCAAGCTTGCAAAGGAAATCTGCACTACAATGAAGTCTCAATTCCCCCCGGTCAAAAGGGCCATCTGAAAAAAGTGCAAAATCCAGAAAGGCAGGACAGGCCATGGAGAACTGAGAGCCTTGTTATGCTGATGGGCGGGATGTAAATTGCCAACAGACACTCGGGAGAAGTGTATGGTGTTTCCTGAAACATCCAGAAAACAAAGCAACAGAGCCTAGGGCACTTCCACTTATGGTCCTATAGCTTAGGGAAATTAAAATCAAAAAGACACAGCCACCCCAAAGTTTGGGACGCATCTGTTTACAAGAACCTCATTTACCGTACAAGTTCAATATCACAGAAAGTGAAAAATGGATAAAGAACTTGTGGTACTTATGTACAATGCAGTATCACTCAGCAATGAAATCTATGTCAACAGGCCCATAGCAGCATAAAGAGTGGATTCAGGTACGATGTTTCTAACTGAAATAAGTCACACAGAAAAAGAAACATCATAAGATATCACTAATACACGGAATGTAAACTGGGCTACACAGGAACTGAATTCCAAAACAGAACAGGGTCTCAAATTTAGAAAACCATCTTATGCTTGCTTAAGGGGAAAGGTGAGTTGGGGTGCTGCATAAAACCAGAGATTAAAATGAGCACAGATAAAGTTCCTTAAGCCAAATATGGAATAGAGAAGAGCTACTCCTTGCTCAACGAAATGGACTCAACACCCCATATTAAACGCCTAAGAATGTACCTGACTAGTAAGTATCTTAAAACCTATGGATTGCTATGTCTCCAAAAGAGAATCAAGCGTGTGTACAGGGGCATAAATGCAGCAGTGATAGGATTGGAGAGGTTCGGTGAGCAAATGAAGACCCTTTGAAGTCATATTGCATGGTACCCATTCCACGGGTTTCAACTACCCAGTTTTAAGGTATTCTTCCTTCAGCTAAAACATGCATGTGGAACCTAGAGTATGATCAACCGTGTGATCGGGAGACGTGTTCAAATATGTCTCAGTTTTCGTACCCTGGTACTCGGGTGCAACATTCCAGACGCTTTACTAACACTCTCCCCACTTGGAGAGTCAGTCCCTTTAACCTCCTGTTTGGCCCAGTTTGCAATTTCTGCAGAAGATGAACAGGAATAGCGAGAACCAATGAGAGACTAGCTGGAGGTGTCTGGAGGGGCAAATTTAACTCTCATTTCCCACCACGAAGAGGAATTAACCAAAGGCTCAGCGTGCCGTGCCGGAACCAGATTAGGGCCTGAAGCCATCCTGCGGTGTTGCGGCCAGCTCACAAGAAAGCGAGTTGAAGAAAGGAGCTCAGGGGCACTGTAATTCACAAACCTGCAGAGTTATAAATGACAGCTATCGTCCAAAAATATACTGAAGTAAGGCTGCCAAGAGGACTTGAAAGCGGGGTAGAATTGCAGGAAACCGATTTCAGGAGGTAGACTGGAATTGCACTGAAAGCATAGGAAAAGAGGCAGAACGTCCACAATGATGCACTTGGCCAAAAAGGGCGTATGCGATTTTTCCTGAATATATTCAGGAAAAAACGCATATGCCCTTTTTGGCCAACAAAGCAAGCTTGCAAAGGAAATCTGCACTACAATGAAGTCTCACTTCCCCCCGGTCAAAAGGGCCATCTGAAAAAAGTACAAAATCCAGAAAGGCAGGACAGGCCATGGAGAACTGGGAGCCTTGTTATGCTGATGGGCGGGATGTAAATTGCCAACAGACACTCGGGAGAAGTGTATGGTGTTTCCTGAAACATCCAGAAAACAAAGCAACAGAGCCTAGGGCACTTCCACTTATGGTCCTATAGCTTAGGGAAATTAAAATCAAAAAGACACAGCCACCCCAAAGTTTGGGATGCCTCTGTTTACAAGAACCTCGTTTACCGTACAAGTTCAATATCACAGAAAGTGAAAAATGGATAAAGAACTTGTGGTACTTACGTACAATGCAGTATCACTCAGCAATGAAATCTATGTCATCAGGCCCGTAGCAGCATAATGAGTGGATTCAGGTACGATGTTTCTAACTGAAATAAGTCACACAGAAAAAGAAACATCATAAGATATCACTAATACACGGAATGTAAACTTGGCTACCCAGGAACTGAATTCCAAAACATAACAGGGTCTCAAATTTAGAAAACCATCTTATGCTTGCTTAAGGGGAAAGGTGAGTTGGGGTGCTGCATAAAACCAGAGATTAAAATGAGCACAGATAATGTTCCTTAAGCCAAATATGGAATAGACAAGAGCTACTCCTTGCTCAACGAAATGGACTCAACACCCCATATTAAACGCCTAAGAATGTACCTGACTAGTAAGTATCTTAAAACCTATGGATTGCTATGTCTCCAAAAGAGAATCAAGCGTGTGTACAGGGGCATAAACGCAGCAGTGATAGGATTGGAGAGGTTCGGTGAGCAAATGAAGACCCTTTGAAGTCATATTGCATGGTACCCATTCCACGGGTTTCAACCACCCAGTTTTAAGGTATTCTTCCTTCAGCTAAAACATGCATGTGGAACCTAGAGTATGATCAACCGTGTGATCGGGAGACGTGTTCAAATATGTCTCAGTTTTCGTACCCTGGTACTCGGGTGCAACATTCCAGACGCTTTACTAACACTCTCCCGACTTGGAGAGTCAGTCCCTTTAACCTCCTGTTTGGCCCAGTTTGCAAATTCTGCGGAAGATGAACAGGAATAGGGAGAACCAATGAGAGACTAGCTGGAGGTGTCTGGACGGGCAAATTTAACTCTCATTTCCCACCAGGAAGAGGAATTAACCAAAGGCTCAGCGTGCCGTGCCGGAGCCAGATTAGGGCCTGAAGCCATCCTGCGGTGTTGCGGCCAGGTCACAAGAAAGCGAGTTGAAGAAAGGAGCTCAGGGGCACTGTAATTCACAAACCTGCAGAGTTATAAATGACAGCTATCGTCCAAAAATATACTGAAGTAAGGCTGCCAAGAGGACTTGAAAGCGGGGCAGAATTGCAGGAAACCGATTTCAGGATGTAGACTGGAATTGCACTGAAAGCATAGGAAAAGAGGCAGAACGTCCACAATGATGCACTTGGCGAAAAAGGGCGTATGCGTTTTTTCCTGAATATATTCAGGAAAAAACGCATACGCCCTTTTTGGCCAACCAAGCAAGCTTGCAAAGGAAATCTGCACTACAATGAAGTCTCACTTCCCCCTGGTCAAAAGGGCCATCTGAAAAAAGTGTAAAATTCAGAAAGGCAGGACAGGCCATGGAGAACTGGGAGCCTTGTTATGCTGATGGGCGGGATGTAAATTGCCAACAGCCACTCGGGAGAAGTGTATGGTGTTTCCTGAAACATCTAAAAAACAAAGCAACAGAGCCTAGGGCACTTCCACTTATGGTCCTATAGCTTAGGGAAATTAAAATCAAAAAGACACAGCCACCCCAAAGTTTGGGACGCCTCTGTTTACAAGAACCTCGTTTACCGTACAAGTTCAATATCACAGAAAGTGAAAAATGGATAAAGAACTTGTGGTACTTACGTACAATGCAGTATCACTCAGCAATGAAATCTATGTCATCAGGCCCGTAGCAGCATGATGAGTGGATTCAGGTACGATGTTTCTAACTGAAATAAGTCACACAGAAAAAGAAATATCATAAGATATCACTAATACACGGAATGTAAACTGGGCTACACAGGAACTGAATTACAGAACAGAACAGGGTCTCAAATTTAGAAAACCATCTTATGCTTGCTTAAGGGGAAAGGTGAGTTGGGATGCTGCATAAAACCAGAGATTGAAATGAGCACAGATAAAGTTCCTTAAGCCAAATATGGAATAGACAAGAGCTACTCCTTGCTCAACGAAATGGACTCAACACCCCATATTAAACGCCTAAGAATGTACCTGACTAGTAAGTATCTTAAAACCTATGGATTGCTATGTCTCCAAAAGAGAATCAAGCGTGTGTACAGGGGCATAAACGCAGCAGTGATAGGATTGGAGAGGTTCGGTGAGCAAATGAAGACCCTTTGAAGTCATTTTGCATGGTACCCATTCCACGGGTTTCAACCACCCAGTTTTAAGGTATTCTTCCTTCAGCTAAAACATGCATGTGGAACCTAGAGTATGATCAACCGTGTGATCGGGAGACGTGTTCAAATATGTCTCAGTTTTCGTACCCTGGTACTCGGGTGCAACATTCCAGACGCTTTACTAACACTCTCCCGACTTGGAGAGTCAGTCCCTTTAACCTCCTGTTTGGCCCAATTTGCAATTTCTGCGGAAGATGAACAGGAATAGCGAGAACCAATGAGAGACTAGCTGGAGGTGTCTGGACGGGCAAATTTAACTCTCATTTCCCACCAGGAAGAGGAATTAACCAAAGGCTCAGCGTGCCGTGCCGGAACCAGATTAGGGCCTGAAGCCATCCTGCGGTGTTGCGGCCAGGTCACAAGAAAGCGAGTTGAAGAAAGGAGCTCAGGGGCACTGTAATTCACAAACCTGCAGAGTTATAAATGACAGCTATCGTCCAAAAATATACTGAAGTAAGGCTGCCAAGAGGACTTGAAAGCGGGGCAGAATTGCAGGAAACCGATTTCAGGAGGTAGACTGGAAGTGCATTGAAAGCATAGGAAAAGAGGCAGAACGTCCACAATGATGCACTTGGCCAAAAAGGGCGTATGGGTTTTTTCCTGAATATATTCAGGAAAAAACGCATACGCCCTTTTTGGCCAACCAAGCAAGCTTGCAAAGGATATCTGCACTACAATGAAGTCTCACTTCCCCCCGGTCAAAAGGGCCATCTGAAAAAAGTGTAAAATCCAGAAAGGCAGGACAGGCCATGGAGAACTGGGAGCCTTGTTATGCTGATGGGCGGGATGTAAATTGCCAACAGATACTCAGGAGAAGTGTATGGTGTTTCCTGAAACATCCAGAAAACAAAGCAACAGAGCCTAGGGCACTTCCACTTATGGTCCTATAGCTTAGGGAAATTAAAATCAAAAAGACACAGCCACCGCAAAGTTTGGGACGCCTCTGTTTACAAGAACCTCGTTTACCGTACAAGTTCAATATCACAGAAAGTGAAAAATGTATAAAGAACTTGTGGTACTTACGTACAATGCAGTATCACTCAGCAATGAAATCTATGTCATCAGGCCCGTAGCAGCATAATGAGTGGATTCAGGTATGATGTTTCTAACTGAAATAAGTCACACAGAAAAAGAAACATCATAAGATATCACTAATACACGGAATGTAAACTGGGCTACACAGGAACTGAATTACAGAACAGAACAGGGTCTCAAATTTGAAAACCAACTTATGCTTGCTTAAGGGGAAAGGTGAGTTGGGGTGCTGCATAAAACCAGAGATTGCAATGAGCACAGATAAAGTTCCTTAAGCCAAATATGGAATAGACAAGAGCTACTCCTTGCTCAACGAAATGGACTCAACACCCCATATTAAACGCCTAAGAATGTACCTGACTAGTAAGTATCTTAAAACCTATGGATTGCTATGTCTCCGAAAGAGAATCAAGCATGTGTACAGGGGCATAAACGCAGCAGTGATAGGATTGGAGAGGTTCGGTGAGCAAATGAAGACCCTTTGAAGTCATATTGCATGGTACCCATTCCACGGGTTTCAACTACCCAGGTTTAAGATATTCTTCCTTCAGCTAAAACATGCATGTGGTACCCAGAGTATGATCAACCGTGTGAACGGGAGACGTGTTCAAATATGTCTCAGTTTTCCTCCCCTGGTACTCGGGTGCAACATTCCAGACGCTTTACTAACACTCTCCCCACTTGGAGAGTCAGCGCCTTTAACCCCCTGTTTGGCCCAGTTTGCAAATTCTGCGGAAGATGAACAGGAATAGCGAGAACCAATGAGAGACTAGCTGGAGGTATCTGGACGGGCAAATTTAACTCTCATTTCCCACCAGGAAGAGGAAATAACCAAAGGCTCAGCGTGCCGTGCCGGAACCAGATTAGGGCCTGAAGCCATCCTGCGGTGTTGCGGCCAGCTCACAAGAAAGCGAGTTGAAGAAAGGAGCTCAGGGGCACTGTAATTCACAAACCTGCAGAGTTATAAATGACAGCTATCGTCCAAAAATATACTGAAGTAAGGCTGCCAAGAGGACTTGAAAGCGGGGCAGAATTGCAGGAAACCGATTTCAGGAGGTAGACTGGAATTGCATTGAAAGCATAGGAAAAGAGGCAGAACGTCCACAATGATGCACTTGGCCAAAAAGGGCGTATGCGTTTTTTCCTGAATATATTCAGGAAAAAACGCATACGCCCTTTTTGGCCAACCAAGCAAGCTTGCAAAGGAAATCTGCACTACAATGAAGTCTCACTTCGCCCCGGTCAAAAGAGCCATCTGAAAAAAGTGTAAAATCCAGAAAGGCAGGACAGGCCATGGAGAACTGGGAGCCTTGTTATGCTGATGGGTGGGATGAAAATTGCCAACAGACACTCGGGAGAAATGTATGGTGTTTCCTGAAACATCTAAAAAACAAAGCAACAGAGCCTAGGGCACTTCTACTTATGGTCCTATAGCTTAGGGAAATTAAAATCAAAAAGACACAGCCACCCCGAAGTTTGGAACGGCTCTGTTTACAAGAACCTCGTTTACAGTACAAGTTCAATATCACAGAAAGTGAAAAATGGATAAAGAACTTGTGGTACTTACGTACAATGCAGTATCACTCAGCAATGAAATCTATGTCATCAGGCCCGTAGCAGCATAATGAGTGGATTCAGGTACGATGATTCTAACTGAAATAAGTCACACAGAAAAAGAAACATCATAAGATATCACTAATACACGGAATGTAAACTGGGCTACACAAGAACTGAATTACAGAACAGAACAGGGTCTCAAATTTAGAAAACCAACTTATGCTTGCTTAAGGGGAAAGGTGAGTTGGGGTGCTGCATAAAACCAGAGATTGCAATGAGCACAGATAAAGTTCCTTAAGCCAAATATGGAATAGACAAGAGCTACTCCTTGCTCAACGAAATGGACTCAACACCCCATATTAAACGCCTAAGAATGTACCTGACTAGTAAGTATCTTAAAACCTATGGATTGCTATGTCTCCAAAAGAGAATCAAGCGTGTGTACAGGGGCATAAATGCAGCAGTGATAGGATTGGAGAGGTTCGGTGAGCAAATGAAGACCCTTTGAAGTCATATTGCATGGTACCCATTCCACGGGTTTCAACTACCCAGTTTTAAGGTATTCTTCCTTCAGCTAAAACATGCATGTGGAACCTAGAGTATGATCAACCGTGTGATCGGGAGACGTGTTCAAATATGTCTCAGTTTTCGTACCCTGGTACTCGGGTGCAACATTCCAGACGCTTTACTAACACTCTCCCCACTTGGAGAGTCAGTCCCTTTAACCTCCTGTTTGGCCCAGTTTGCAATTTCTGCAGAAGATGAACAGGAATAGCGAGAACCAATGAGAGACTAGCTGGAGGTGTCTGGAGGGGCAAATTTAACTCTCATTTCCCACCACAAAGAGGAATTAACCAAAGGCTCAGCGTGCCGTGCCGGAACCAGATTAGGGCCTGAAGCCATCCTGCGGTGTTGCGGCCAGCTCACAAGAAAGCGAGTTGAAGAAAGGAGCTCAGGGGCACTGTAATTCACAAACCTGCAGAGTTATAAATGACAGCTATCGTCCAAAAATATACTGAAGTAAGGCTGCCAAGAGGACTTGAAAGCGGGGTAGAATTGCAGGAAACCGATTTCAGGAGGTAGACTGGAATTGCATTGAAAGCATAGGAAAAGAGGCAGAACGTCCACAATGATGCACTTGGCCAAAAAGGGCGTATGCGATTTTTCCTGAATATATTCAGGAAAAAACGCATATGCCCTTTTTGGCCAACCAAGCAAGCTTGCAAAGGAAATCTGCACTACAATGAAGTCTCACTTCCCCCCGGTCAAAAGGGCCATCTGAAAAAAGTACAAAATTCAGAAAGGCAGGACAGGCCATGGAGAACTGGGAGCCTTGTTATGCTGATGGGCGGGATGTAAATTGCCAACAGACACTCGGGAGAAGTGTATGGTGTTTCCTGAAACATCTAAAAAACAAAGCAACAGAGCCTAGGGCACTTCCACTTATGGTCCTATAGCTTAGGGAAATTAAAATCAAAAAGACACAGCCACCCCAAAGTTTGGGACGCCTCTGTTTACAAGAACCTCGTTTACCGAACAAGTTCAATATCACAGAAAGTGAAAAATGGATAAAGAACTTGTGGTACTTACGTACAATGCAGTATCACTCAGCAATGAAATCTATGTCATCAGGCCCGTAGCAGCATAATGAGTGGATTCAGGTACGATGTTTCTAACTGAAATAAGTCACACAGAAAAAGAAACATCATAAGATATCACTAATACACGGAATGTAAACTGGGCTACACAGGAACTGAATTACAGAACAGAACAGGGTCTCAAATTTAGAAAACCATCTTATGCTTGCTTAAGGGGAAAGGTGAGTTGGGGTGCTGCATAAAACCAGAGATTGAAATGAGCACAGATAAACGTCCTTAAGCCAAATATGGAATAGACAAGAGCTACTCCTTGCTCAACGAAATGGACTCAACACCCCATATTAAACGCCTAAGAATGTACCTGACTAGTAAGTATCTTAAAACCTATGGATTGCTATGTCTCCAAAAGAGAATCAAGCGTGTGTACAGGGGCATAAACGCAGCAGTGATAGGACTGGAGAGGTTCGGTGAGCAAATGAAGACCCTTTGAAGTCATATTGCATGGTACCCATTCCACGGGTTTCAACTACCCAGTTTTAAGGTATTCTTCCTTCAGCTAAAACATGCATGTGGAACCTAGAGTATGATCAACCATGTGATCGGGAGACGTGTTCAAATATGTCTCAGTTTTCGTACCCTGGTACTCGGGTGCAACATTCCAGACGCTTTACTAACACTCTCCCAACTTGGAGAGTCAGTCCCTTTAACCTCCTGTTTGGCCCAGTTTGCAATTTCTGTGGAAGATGAACAGGAATAGCGAGAACCAATGAGAGACTAGCTGGAGGTGTCTGGACGGGCAAATTTAACTCTCATTTCCCACCAGGAAGAGGAATTAACCAAAGGCTCAGCATGCCGTGCCGGAACCAGATTAGGGCCTGAAGCCATCCTGCGGTGTTGCGGCCAGCTCACAAGAAAGCGAGTTGAAGAAAGGAGCTCAGGGGCACTGTAATTCACAAACCTGCAGAGTTATAAATGACAGCTATCGTCCAAAAATATACTGAAGTAAGGCTGCCAAGAGGACTTGAAAGCGGGGTAGAATTGCAGGAAACCGATTTCAGGAGGTAGACTGGAATTGCATTCAAAGCATAGGAAAAGAGGCAGAACGTCCACAATGATGCACTTGGCCAAAAAGGGCGTATGCGTTTTTTCCTGAATATATTCAGGAAAAAACGCATAAGCCCTTTTTGGCCAACCAAGCAAGCTTGCAAAGGAAATCTGCACTACAATGAAGTCTCACTTCCCCCCGGTCAAAAAGGCCATCTGAAAAACGTGTAAAATCCAGAAAAGCAGGACAGGCCATGGAGAATTGGGAGCCTTGTTATGCTGATGGGCGGGATGTAAATTGCCAACAGACACTCGGGAGAAGTGTATGGTGTTTCCTGAAACATCCAGAAAACAAAGCAACAGAGCCTAGGGCACTTCCACTTATGGTCCTATAGCTTAGGGAAATTAAAATCAAAAAGACACAGCCACCCCAAAGTTTGGGACGCCTCTGTTTACAAGAACCTCGTTTACCGTACAAGTTCAATATCACAGAAAGTGAAAAATGGATAAAGAACTTGTGGTACTTACGTACAATGCAGTATCACTCAGCAATGAAATCTATGTCATCAGGCCCGTAGCAGCATAATGAGTGGATTCAGGTACGATGATTCTAACTGAAATAAGTCACACAGAAAAAGAAACATCATAAGATATCACTAATACACGGAATGTAAACTGGGCTACACAAGAACTGAATTACAGAACAGAACAGGGTCTCAAATTTAGAAAACCAACTTATGCTTGCTTAAGGGTAAAGGTGAGTTGGGGTGCTGCATAAAACCAGAGATTGCAATGAGCACAGATAAAGTTCCTTAAGCCAAATATGGAATAGACAAGAGCTACTCCTTGCTCAACGAAATGGACTCAACACCCCATATTAAACGCCTCAGAATGTACCTGACTAGTAAGTATCTTAAAACCTATGGATTGCTATGTCTCCAAAAGAGAATCAAGCGTGTGTACAGGGGCATAAACGCAGCAGTGATAGGACTGGAGAGTTTCGGTGAGCAAATGAAGACCCTTTGAAGTCATATTGCATGGTACCCATTCCACGGGTTTCAACTACCCAGTTTTAAGGTATTCTTCCTTCAGCTAAAACATGCATGTGGAACCTAGAGTATGATCAACCATGTGATCGGGAGACGTGTTCAAATATGTCTCAGTTTTCGTACCCTGGTACTCGGGTGCAACATTCCAGACGCTTTACTAACACTCTCCCGACTTGGAGAGTCAGTCCCTTTAACCTCCTGTTTGGCCCAGTTTGCAATTTCTGTGGAAGATGAACAGGAATAGCGAGAACCAATGAGAGACTAGCTGGAGGTGTCTGGACGGGCAAATTTAACTCTCATTTCCCACCAGGAAGAGGAATTAACCAAAGGCTCAGCATGCCGTGCCGGAACCAGATTAGGGCCTGAAGCCATCCTGCGGTGTTGCGGCCAGGTCACAAGAAAGCGAGTTGAAGAAAGGAGCTCAGGGACACTGTAATTCACAAACCTGCAGAGTTATAAATGACAGCTATCGTCCAAAAATATACTGAAGTAAGGCTGCCAAGAGGACTTGAAAGCGGGGTAGAATTGCAGGAAACCGATTTCAGGAGGTAGACTGGAATTGCATTGAAAGCATAGGAAAAGAGGCAGAACGTCCACAATGATGCACTTGGCCAAAAAGGGCGTATGCGATTTTTCCTGAATATATTCAGGAAAAAACGCATACGCCCTTTTTGGCCAACAAAGCAAGCTTGCAAAGGAAATCTGCACTACAATGAAGTCTCAATTCCCCCCGGTCAAAAGGGCCATCTGAAAAAAGTGCAAAATCCAGAAAGGCAGGACAGGCCATGGAGAACTGAGAGCCTTGTTATGCTGATGGGCGGGATGTAAATTGCCAACAGACACTCGGGAGAAGTGTATGGTGTTTCCTGAAACATCCAGAAAACAAAGCAACAGAGCCTAGGGCACTTCCACTTATGGTCCTATAGCTTAGGGAAATTAAAATCAAAAAGACACAGCCACCCCAAAGTTTGGGACGCATCTGTTTACAAGAACCTCATTTACCGTACAAGTTCAATATCACAGAAAGTGAAAAATGGATAAAGAACTTGTGGTACTTATGTACAATGCAGTATCACTCAGCAATGAAATCTATGTCAACAGGCCCATAGCAGCATAAAGAGTGGATTCAGGTACGATGTTTCTAACTGAAATAAGTCACACAGAAAAAGAAACATCATAAGATATCACTAATACACGGAATGTAAACTGGGCTACACAGGAACTGAATTCCAAAACAGAACAGGGTCTCAAATTTAGAAAACCATCTTATGCTTGCTTAAGGGGAAAGGTGAGTTGGGGTGCTGCATAAAACCAGAGATTAAAATGAGCACAGATAAAGTTCCTTAAGCCAAATATGGAATAGAGAAGAGCTACTCCTTGCTCAACGAAATGGACTCAACACCCCATATTAAACGCCTAAGAATGTACCTGACTAGTAAGTATCTTAAAACCTATGGATTGCTATGTCTCCAAAAGAGAATCAAGTGTGTGTACAGGGGCATAAATGCAGCAGTGATAGGATTGGAGAGGTTCGGTGAGCAAATGAAGACCCTTTGAAGTCATATTGCATGGTACCCATTCCACGGGTTTCAACTACCCAGTTTTAAGGTATTCTTCCTTCAGCTAAAACATGCATGTGGAACCTAGAGTATGATCAACCGTGTGATCGGGAGACGTGTTCAAATATGTCTCAGTTTTCGTACCCTGGTACTCGGGTGCAACATTCCAGACGCTTTACTAACACTCTCCCCACTTGGAGAGTCAGTCCCTTTAACCTCCTGTTTGGCCCAGTTTGCAATTTCTGCAGAAGATGAACAGGAATAGCGAGAACCAATGAGAGACTAGCTGGAGGTGTCTGGAGGGGCAAATTTAACTCTCATTTCCCACCACGAAGAGGAATTAACCAAAGGCTCAGCGTGCCGTGCCGGAACCAGATTAGGGCCTGAAGCCATCCTGCGGTGTTGCGGCCAGCTCACAAGAAAGCGAGTTGAAGAAAGGAGCTCAGGGGCACTGTAATTCACAAACCTGCAGAGTTATAAATGACAGCTATCGTCCAAAAATATACTGAAGTAAGGCTGCCAAGAGGACTTGAAAGCGGGGTAGAATTGCAGGAAACCGATTTCAGGAGGTAGACTGGAATTGCATTGAAAGCATAGGAAAAGAGGCAGAACGTCCACAATGATGCACTTGGCCAAAAAGGGCGTATGCGATTTTTCCTGAATATATTCAGGAAAAAACGCATATGCCCTTTTTGGCCAACAAAGCAAGCTTGCAAAGGAAATCTGCACTACAATGAAGTCTCACTTCCCCCCGGTCAAAAGGGCCATCTGAAAAAAGTACAAAATCCAGAAAGGCAGGACAGGCCATGGAGAACTGGGAGCCTTGTTATGCTGATGGGCGGTATGTAAATTGCCAACAGCCACTGGGGAGAAGTGTATGGTGTTTCCTGAAACATCTAAAAAACAAAGCAACAGAGCCTAGGGCACTTCCACTTATGGTCCTATAGCTTAGGGAAATTAAAATCAAAAAGACACAGCCACCCCAAAGTTTGGGATGCCTCTGTTTACAAGAACCTCGTTTACCGTACAAGTTCAATATCACAGAAAGTGAAAAATGGATAAAGAACTTGTGTTACTTACGTACAATGCAGTATCACTCAGCAATGAAATCTATGTCATCAGGCCCGTAGCAGCATAATGAGTGGATTCAGGTACGATGTTTCTAACTGAAATAAGTCACACAGAAAAAGAAACATCATAAGATATCACTAATACACGGAATGTAAACTTGGCTACACAGGAACTGAATTCCAAAACATAACAGGGTCTCAAATTTAGAAAACCATCTTATGCTTGCTTAAGGGGAAAGGTGAGTTGGGGTGCTGCATAAAACCAGAGATTAAAATGAGCACAGATAATGTTCCTTAAGCCAAATATGGAATAGACAAGAGCTACTCCTTGCTCAACGAAATGGACTCAACACCCCATATTAAACGCCTAAGAATGTACCTGACTAGTAAGTATCTTAAAACCTATGGATTGCTATGTCTCCAAAAGAGAATCAAGCGTGTGTACAGGGGCATAAACGCAGCAGTGATAGGATTGGAGAGGTTCGGTGAGCAAATGAAGACCCTTTGAAGTCATATTGCATGGTACCCATTCCACGGGTTTCAACCACCCAGTTTTAAGGTATTCTTCCTTCAGCTAAAACATGCATGTGGAACCTAGAGTATGATCAACCGTGTGATCGGGAGACGTGTTCAAATATGTCTCAGTTTTCGTACCCTGGTACTCGGGTGCAACATTCCAGACGCTTTACTAACACTCTCCCGACTTGGAGAGTCAGTCCCTTTAACCTCCTGTTTGGCCCAGTTTGCAAATTCTGCGGAAGATGAACAGGAATAGGGAGAACCAATGAGAGACTAGCTGGAGGTGTCTGGACGGGCAAATTTAACTCTCATTTCCCACCAGGAAGAGGAATTAACCAAAGGCTCAGCGTGCCGTGCCGGAGCCAGATTAGGGCCTGAAGCCATCCTGCGGTGTTGCGGCCAGGTCACAAGAAAGCGAGTTGAAGAAAGGAGCTCAGGGGCACTGTAATTCACAAACCTGCAGAGTTATAAATGACAGCTATCGTCCAAAAATATACTGAAGTAAGGCTGCCAAGAGGACTTGAAAGCGGGGCAGAATTGCAGGAAACCGATTTCAGGATGTAGACTGGAATTGCACTGAAAGCATAGGAAAAGAGGCAGAACGTCCACAATGATGCACTTGGCCAAAAAGGGCGTATGCGTTTTTTCCTGAATATATTCAGGAAAAAACGCATACGCCCTTTTTGGCCAACCAAGCAAGCTTGCAAAGGAAATCTGCACTACAATGAAGTCTCACTTCCCCCTGGTCAAAAGGGCCATCTGAAAAAAGTGTAAAATTCAGAAAGGCAGGACAGGCCATGGAGAACTGGGAGCCTTGTTATGCTGATGGGCGGGATGTAAATTGCCAACAGCCACTCGGGAGAAGTGTATGGTGTTTCCTGAAACATCTAAAAAACAAAGCAACAGAGCCTAGGGCACTTCCACTTATGGTCCTATAGCTTAGGGAAATTAAAATCAAAAAGACACAGCCACCCCAAAGTTTGGGACGCCTCTGTTTACAAGAACCTCGTTTACCGTACAAGTTCAATATCACAGAAAGTGAAAAATGGATAAAGAACTTGTGGTACTTACGTACAATGCAGTATCACTCAGCAATGAAATCTATGTCATCAGGCCCGTAGCAGCATGATGAGTGGATTCAGGTACGATGTTTCTAACTGAAATAAGTCACACAGAAAAAGAAACATCATAAGATATCACTAATACACGGAATGTAAACTGGGCTACACAGGAACTGAATTACAGAACAGAACAGGGTCTCAAATTTAGAAAACCATCTTATGCTTGCTTAAGGGGAAAGGTGAGTTGGGATGCTGCATAAAACCAGAGATTGCAATGAGCACAGATAAAGTTCCTTAAGCCAAATATGGAATAGACAAGAGCTACTCCTTGCTCAACGAAATGGACTCAACACCCCATATTAAACGCCTAAGAATGTACCTGACTAGTAAGTATCTTAAAACCTATGGATTGCTATGTCTCCAAAAGAGAATCAAGCGTGTGTACAGGGGCATAAATGCAGCAGTGATAGGATTGGAGAGGTTCGGTGAGCAAATGAAGACCCTTTGAAGTCATTTTGCATGGTACCCATTCCACGGGTTTCAACCACCCAGTTTTAAGGTATTCTTCCTTCAGCTAAAACATGCATGTGGAACCTAGAGTATGATCAACCGTGTGATCGGGAGACGTGTTCAAATATGTCTCAGTTTTCGTACCCTGGTACTCGGGTGCAACATTCCAGACGCTTTACTAACACTCTCCCGACTTGGAGAGTCAGTCCCTTTAACCTCCTGTTTGGCCCAATTTGCAATTTCTGCGGAAGATGAACAGGAATAGCGAGAACCAATGAGAGACTAGCTGGAGGTGTCTGGACGGGCAAATTTAACTCTCATTTCCCACCAGGAAGAGGAATTAACCAAAGGCTCAGCGTGCCGTGCCGGAACCAGATTAGGGCCTGAAGCCATCCTGCGGTGTTGCGGCCAGGTCACAAGAAAGCGAGTTGAAGAAAGGAGCTCAGGGGCACTGTAATTCACAAACCTGCAGAGTTATAAATGACAGCTATCGTCCAAAAATATACTGAAGTAAGGCTGCCAAGAGGACTTGAAAGCGGGGCAGAATTGCAGGAAACCGATTTCAGGAGGTAGACTGGAAGTGCATTGAAAGCATAGGAAAAGAGGCAGAACGTCCACAATGATGCACTTGGCCAAAAAGGGCGTATGCGTTTTTTCCTGAATATATTCAGGAAAAAACGCATACGCCCTTTTTGGCCAACCAAGCAAGCTTGCAAAGGATATCTGCACTACAATGAAGTCTCACTTCCCCCCGGTCAAAAGGGCCATCTGAAAAAAGTGTAAAATCCAGAAAGGCAGGACAGGCCATGGAGAACTGGGAGCCTTGTTATGCTGATGGGCGGGATGTAAATTGCCAACAGATACTCAGGAGAAGTGTATGGTGTTTCCTGAAACATCCAGAAAACAAAGCAACAGAGCCTAGGGCACTTCCACTTATGGTCCTATAGCTTAGGGAAATTAAAATCAAAAAGACACAGCCACCGCAAAGTTTGGGACGCCTCTGTTTACAAGAACCTCGTTTACCGTACAAGTTCAATATCACAGAAAGTGAAAAATGTATAAAGAACTTGTGGTACTTACGTACAATGCAGTATCACTCAGCAATGAAATCTATGTCATCAGGCCCGTAGCAGCATAATGAGTGGATTCAGGTATGATGTTTCTAACTGAAATAAGTCACACAGAAAAAGAAACATCATAAGATATCACTAATACACGGAATGTAAACTGGGCTACACAGGAACTGAATTACAGAACAGAACAGGGTCTCAAATTTGAAAACCAACTTATGCTTGCTTAAGGGGAAAGGTGAGTTGGGGTGCTGCATAAAACCAGAGATTGCAATGAGCACAGATAAAGTTCCTTAAGCCAAATATGGAATAGACAAGAGCTACTCCTTGCTCAACGAAATGGACTCAACACCCCATATTAAACGCCTAAGAATGTACCTGACTAGTAAGTATCTTAAAACCTATGGATTGCTATGTCTCCAAAAGAGAATCAAGCGTGTGTACAGGGGCATAAACGCAGCAGTGATAGGATTGGAGAGGTTCGGTGAGCAAATGAAGACCCTTTGAAGTCATATTGCATGGTACCCATTCCACGGGTTTCAACTACCCAGGTTTAAGGTATTCTTCCTTCAGCTAAAACATGCATGTGGTACCCAGAGTATGATCAACCGTGTGAACGGGAGACGTGTTCAAATATGTCTCAGTTTTCCTCCCCTGGTACTCGGGTGCAACATTCCAGACGCTTTACTAACACTCTCCCCACTTGGAGAGTCAGCGCCTTTAACCCCCTGTTTGGCCCAGTTTGCAAATTCTGCGGAAGATGAACAGGAATAGCGAGAACCAATGAGAGACTAGCTGGAGGTATCTGGACGGGCAAATTTAACTCTCATTTCCCACCAGGAAGAGGAAATAACCAAAGGCTCAGCGTGCCGTGCCGGAACCAGATTAGGGCCTGAAGCCATCCTGCGGTGTTGCGGCCAGCTCACAAGAAAGCGAGTTGAAGAAAGGAGCTCAGGGGCACTGTAATTCACAAACCTGCAGAGTTATAAATGACAGCTATCGTCCAAAAATATACTGAAGTAAGGCTGCCAAGAGGACTTGAAAGCGGGGCAGAATTGCAGGAAACCGATTTCAGGAGGTAGACTGGAATTGCATTGAAAGCATAGGAAAAGAGGCAGAACGTCCACAATGATGCACTTGGCCAAAAAGGGCGTATGCGTTTTTTCCTGAATATATTCAGGAAAAAACGCATACGCCCTTTTTGGCCAACCAAGCAAGCTTGCAAAGGAAATCTGCACTACAATGAAGTCTCACTTCCCCCCGGTCAAAAGGGCCATCTGAAAAAAGTGTAAAATCCAGAAATGCAGGACAGGCCATGGAGAACTGGGAGCCTTGTTATGCTGATGGGCGGGATGTAAATTGCCAACAGACACTCGGGAGAAATGTATGGTGTTTCCTGAAACATCTAAAAAACAAAGCAACAGAGCCTAGGGCACTTCTACTTATGGTCCTATAGCTTAGGGAAATTAAAATCAAAAAGACACAGCCACCCCGAAGTTTGGAACGGCTCTGTTTACAAGAACCTCGTTTACAGTACAAGTTCAATATCACAGAAAGTGAAAAATGGATAAAGAACTTGTGGTACTTACGTACAATGCAGTATCACTCAGCAATGAAATCTATGTCATCAGGCCCGTAGCAGCATAATGAGTGGATTCAGGTACGATGATTCTAACTGAAATAAGTCACACAGAAAAAGAAACATCATAAGATATCACTAATACACGGAATGTAAACTGGGCTACACAAGAACTGAATTACAGAACAGAACAGGGTCTCAAATTTAGAAAACCAACTTATGCTTGCTTAAGGGGAAAGGTGAGTTGGGGTGCTGCATAAAACCAGAGATTGCAATGAGCACAGATAAAGTTCCTTAAGCCAAATATGGAATAGACAAGAGCTACTCCTTGCTCAACGAAATGGACTCAACACCCCATATTAAACGCCTAAGAATGTACCTGACTAGTAAGTATCTTAAAACCTATGGATTGCTATGTCTCCAAAAGAGAATCAAGCGTGTGTACAGGGGCATAAATGCAGCAGTGATAGGATTGGAGAGGTTCGGTGAGCAAATGAAGACCCTTTGAAGTCATATTGCATGGTACCCATTCCACGGGTTTCAACTACCCAGTTTTAAGGTATTCTTCCTTCAGCTAAAACATGCATGTGGAACCTAGAGTATGATCAACCGTGTGATCGGGAGACGTGTTCAAATATGTCTCAGTTTTCGTACCCTGGTACTCGGGTGCAACATTCCAGACGCTTTACTAACACTCTCCCCACTTGGAGAGTCAGTCCCTTTAACCTCCTGTTTGGCCCAGTTTGCAATTTCTGCAGAAGATGAACAGGAATAGCGAGAACCAATGAGAGACTAGCTGGAGGTGTCTGGAGGGGCAAATTTAACTCCCATTTCCCACCACAAAGAGGAATTAACCAAAGGCTCAGCGTGCCGTGCCGGAACCAGATTAGGGCCTGAAGCCATCCTGCGGTGTTGCGGCCAGCTCACAAGAAAGCGAGTTGAAGAAAGGAGCTCAGGGGCACTGAAATTCACAAACCTGCAGAGTTATAAATGACAGCTATCGTCCAAAAATATACTGAAGTAAGGCTGCCAAGAGGACTTGAAAGCGGGGTAGAATTGCAGGAAACCGATTTCAGGAGGTAGACTGGAATTGCATTGAAAGCATAGGAAAAGAGGCAGAACGTCCACAATGATGCACTTGGCCAAAAAGGGCGTATGCGATTTTTCCTGAATATATTCAGGAAAAAACGCATATGCCCTTTTTGGCCAACCAAGCAAGCTTGCAAAGGAAATCTGCACTACAATGAAGTCTCACTTCCCCCCGGTCAAAAGGGCCATCTGAAAAAAGTACAAAATCCAGAAAGGCAGGACAGGCCATGGAGAACTGGGAGCCTTGTTATGCTGATGGGCGGGATGTAAATTGCCAACAGACACTCGGGAGAAGTGTATGGTGTTTCCTGAAACATCTAAAAAACAAAGCAACAGAGCCTAGGGCACTTCCACTTATGGTCCTATAGCTTAGGGAAATTAAAATCAAAAAGACACAGCCACCCCAAAGTTTGGGACGCCTCTGTTTACAAGAACCTCGTTTACCGTACAAGTTCAATATCACAGAAAGTGAAAAATGGATAAAGAACTTGTGGTACTTACGTACAATGCAGTATCACTCAGCAATGAAATCTATGTCATCAGGCCCGTAGCAGCATAATGAGTGGATTCAGGTACGATGTTTCTAACTGAAATAAGTCACACAGAAAAAGAAACATCATAAGATATCACTAATACACGGAATGTAAACTGGGCTACACAGGAACTGAATTCCAAAACATAACAGGGTCTCAAATTTAGAAAACCATCTTATGCTGGCTTAAGGGGAAAGGTGAGTTGGGGTGCTGCATAAAACCAGAGATTAAAATGAGCACAGATAATGTTCCTTAAGCCAAATATGGAATAGACAAGAGCTACTCCTTGCTCAACGAAATGGACTCAACACCCCATATTAAACGCCTAAGAATGTACCTGACTAGTAAGTATCTTAAAACCTATGGATTGCTATGTCTCCAAAAGAGAATCAAGCGTGTGTACAGGGGCATAAACGCAGCAGTGATAGGATTGGAGAGGTTCGGTGAGCAAATGAAGACCCTTTGAAGTCATATTGCATGGTACCCATTCCACGGGTTTCAACCACCCAGTTTTAAGGTATTCTTCCTTCAGCTAAAACATGCATGTGGAACCTAGAGTATGATCAACCGTGTGATCGGGAGACGTGTTCAAATATGTCTCAGTTTTCGTACCCTGGTACTCGGGTGCAACATTCCAGACGCTTTACTAACACTCTCCCGACTTGGAGAGTCAGTCCCTTTCACCTCCTGTTTGGCCCAGTTTGCAAATTCTGCGGAAGATGAACAGGAATAGGGAGAACCAATGAGAGACTAGCTGGAGGTGTCTGGACGGGCAAATTTAACTCTCATTTCCCACCAGGAAGAGGAATTAACCAAAGGCTCAGCGTGCCGTGCCGGAACCAGATTAGGGCCTGAAGCCATCCTGCGGTGTTGCGGCCAGGTCACAAGAAAGCGAGTTGAAGAAAGGAGCTCAGGGGCACTGTAATTCACAAACCTGCAGAGTTATAAATGACAGCTATCGTCCAAAAATATACTGAAGTAAGGCTGCCAAGAGGACTTGAAAGCGGGGCAGAATTGTAGGAAACCGATTTCAGGATGTAGACTGGAATTGCACTGAAAGCATAGGAAAAGAGGCAGAACGTCCACAATGATGCACTTGGCCAAAAAGGGCGTATGCGTTTTTTCCTGAATATATTCAGGAAAAAACGCATACGCCCTTTTTGGCCAACCAAGCAAGCTTGCAAAGGAAATCTGCACTACAATGAAGTCTCACTTCCCCCTGGTCAAAAGGGCCATCTGAAAAAAGTGTAAAATCCAGAAAGGCAGGACAGGCCATGGAGAACTGGGAGCCTTGTTATGCTGATGGGCGGGATGTAAATTGCCAACAGCCACTCGGGAGAAGTGTATGGTGTTTCCTGAAACATCTATAAAACAAAGCAACAGAGCCTAGGGCACTTCCACTTATGGTCCTATAGCTTAGGGAAATTAAAATCAAAAAGACACAGCCACCCCAAAGTTTGGGACGCCTCTGTTTACAAGAACCTCGTTTACCGTACAAGTTCAATATCACAGAAAGTGAAAAATGGATAAAGAACTTGTGGTACTTACGTACAATGCAGTATCACTCAGCAATGAAATCTATGTCATCAGGCCCGTAGCAGCATGATGAGTGGATTCAGGTACGATGTTTCTAACTGAAATAAGTCACACAGAAAAAGAAACATCATAAGATATCACTAATACACGGAATGTAAACTGGGCTACACAGGAACTGAATTACAGAACAGAACAGGGTCTCAAATTTAGAAAACCATCTTATGCTTGCTTAAGGGGAAAGGTGAGTTGGGATGCTGCATAAAACCAGAGATTGAAATGAGCACAGATAAAGTTCCTTAAGCCAAATATGGAATAGACAAGAGCTACTCCTTGCTCAACGAAATGGACTCAACACCCCATATTAAACGCCTAAGAATGTACCTGACTAGTAAGTATCTTAAAACCTATGGATTGCTATGTCTCCAAAAGAGAATCAAGCGTGTGTACAGGGGCATAAACGCAGCAGTGATAGGATTGGAGAGGTTCGGTGAGCAAATGAAGACCCTTTGAAGTCATTTTGCATGGTACCCATTCCACGGGTTTCAACCACCCAGTTTTAAGGTATTCTTCCTTCAGCTAAAACATGCATGTGGAACCTAGAGTATGATCAACCGTGTGATCGGGAGACGTGTTCAAATATGTCTCAGTTTTCGTACCCTGGTACTCGGGTGCAACATTCCAGACGCTTTACTAACACTCTCCCGACTTGGAGAGTCAGTCCCTTTAACCTCCTGTTTGGCCCAATTTGCAATTTCTGCGGAAGATGAACAGGAATAGCGAGAACCAATGAGAGACTAGCTGGAGGTGTCTGGACGGGCAAATTTAACTCTCATTTCCCACCAGGAAGAGGAACTAACCAAAGGCTCAGCGTGCCGTGCCGGAACCAGATTAGGGCCTGAAGCCATCCTGCGGTGTTGCGGCCAGGTCACAAGAAAGCGAGTTGAAGAAAGGAGCTCAGGGGCACTGTAATTCACAAACCTGCAGAGTTATAAATGACAGCTATCGTCCAAAAATATACTGAAGTAAGGCTGCCAAGAGGACTTGAAAGCGGGGCAGAATTGCAGGAAACCGATTTCAGGAGGTAGACTGGAATTGCATTGAAAGCATAGGAAAAGAGGCAGAACGTCCACAATGATGCACTTGGCCAAAAAGGGCGTATGCGTTTTTTCCTGAATATATTCAGGAAAAAACACATACGCCCTTTTTGGCCAACCAAGCAAGCTTGCAAAGGATATCTGCACTACAATGAAGTCTCACTTCCCCCCGGTCAAAAGGGCCATCTGAAAAAAGTGTAAAATCCAGAAAGGCAGGACAGGCCATGGAGAACTGGGAGCCTTGTTATGCTGATGGGCGGGATGTAAATTGCCAACAGACACTCAGGAGAAGTGTATGGTGTTTCCTGAAACATCCAGAAAACAAAGCAACAGAGCCTAGGGCACTTCCACTTATGGTCCTATAGCTTAGGGAAATTAAAATCAAAAAGACACAGCCACCGCAAAGTTTGGGACGCCTCTGTTTACAAGAACCTCATTTACCGTACAAGTTCAATATCACAGAAAGTGAAAAATGTATAAAGAACTTGTGGTACTTACGTACAATGCAGTATCACTCAGCAATGAAATCTATGTCATCAGGCCCGTAGCAGCATAATGAGTGGATTCAGGTATGATGTTTCTAACTGAAATAAGTCACACAGA
Source organism: Grampus griseus (assembly GCF_964374135.1). Lineage (NCBI taxonomy): Eukaryota > Metazoa > Chordata > Mammalia > Artiodactyla > Delphinidae > Grampus > Grampus griseus. The sequence goes on along the minus strand of NW_028132998.1, from coordinate 136,405 downwards.
AAAAGAAACATCATAAGATATCACTAATACACGGAATGTAAACTGGGCTACACAGGAACTGAATTACAGAACAGAACAGGGTCTCAAATTTGAAAACCAACTTATGCTTGCTTAAGGGGAAAGGTGAGTTGGGGTGCTGCATAAAACCAGAGATTGCAATGAGCACAGATAAAGTTCCTTAAGCCAAATATGGAATAGACAAGAGCTACTCCTTGCTCAACGAAATGGACTCAACACCCCATATTAAACGCCTAAGAATGTACCTGACTAGTAAGTATCTTAAAACCTATGGATTGCTATGTCTCCGAAAGAGAATCAAGCATGTGTACAGGGGCATAAACGCAGCAGTGATAGGATTGGAGAGGTTCGATGAGCAAATGAAGACCCTTTGAAGTCATATTGCATGGTACCCATTCCACGGGTTTCAACTACCCAGGTTTAAGGTATTCTTCCTTCAGCTAAAACATGCATGTGGAACCCAGAGTATGATCAACCATGTGAACGGGAGACGTGTTCAAATATGTCTCAGTTTTCGTACCCTGGTACTCGGGTGCAACATTCCAGACGCTTTACTAACACTCTCCCGACTTGGAGAGTCAGTCCCTTTAACCTCCTGTTTAGCCCAGTTTGCAATTTCTGCGGAAGATGAACAGGAATAGCGAGAACCAATGAGAGACTAGCTGGAGGTGTCTGGACGGGCAAATTTAACTCTCATTTCCCACCAGGAAGAGGAACTAACCAAAGGCTCAGCGTGCCGTGCCGGAACCAGATTAGGGCCTGAAGCCATCCTGCGGTGTTGTGGCCAGCTCAAAAGAAAGCGAGTTGAAGAAAGGAGCTCAGGGGCACTGTAATTCACAAACCTGCAGAGTTATAAATGACAGCTATCGTCCAAAAATATACTGAAGTAAGGCTGCCAAGAGGACTTGAAAGCGGGGCAGAATTGCAGGAAACCGATTTCAGGAGGTAGACTGGAATTGCATTGAAAGCATAGGAAAAGAGGCAGAACGTCCACAATGATGCACTTGGCCAAAAAGGGCGTATGCGTTTTTTCCTGAATATATTCAGGAAAAAACGCATACGCCCTTTTTGGCCAACCAAGCAAGCTTGCAAAGGAAATCTGCACTACAATGAAGTCTCACTTCCCCCTGGTCAAAAGGGCCATCTGAAAAAAGTGTAAAATCCAGAAAGGCAGGACAGGCCATGGAGAACTGGGAGCCTTGTTATGCTGATGGGCGGGATGTAAATTGCCAACAGACACTCGGGAGAAATGTATGGTGTTTCCTGAAACATCTAAAAAACAAAGCAACAGAGCCTAGGGCACTTCTACTTATGGTCCTATAGCTTAGGGAAATTAAAATCAAAAAGACACAGCCACCCGGAAGTTTGGAACGGCTCTGTTTACAAGAACCTCGTTTACAGTACAAGTTCAATATCACAGAAAGTGAAAAATGGATAAAGAACTTGTGGTACTTACGTACAATGCAGTATCACTCAGCAATGAAATCTATGTCATCAGGCCCGTAGCAGCATAAAGAGTGGATTCAGGTACGATGATTCTAACTGAAATAAGTCACACAGAAAAAGAAACATCATAAGATATCACTAATACACGGAATGTAAACTGGGCTACACAAGAACTGAATTACAGAACAGAACAGGGTCTCAAATTTAGAAAACCAACTTATGCTTGCTTAAGGGGAAAGGTGAGTTGGGGTGCTGCATAAAACCAGAGATTGCAATGAGCACAGATAAAGTTCCTTAAGCCAAATATGGAATAGACAAGAGCTACTCCTTGCTCAACGAAATGGACTCAACACCCCATATTAAACGCCTAAGAATGTACCTGACTAGTAAGTATCTTAAAACCTATGGATTGCTATGTCTCCAAAAGAGAATCAAGCGTGTGTACAGGGGCATAAATGCAGCAGTGATAGGATTGGAGAGGTTCGGTGAGCAAATGAAGACCCTTTGAAATCATATTGCATGGTACCCATTCCACGGGTTTCAACTACCCAGTTTTAAGGTATTCTTCCTTCAGCTAAAACATGCATGTGGAACCTAGAGTATGATCAACCGTGTGATCGGGAGACGTGTTCAAATATGTCTCAGTTTTCGTACCCTGGTACTCGGGTGCAACATTCCAGACGCTTTACTAACACTCTCCCCACTTGGAGAGTCAGTCCCTTTAACCTCCTGTTTGGCCCAGTTTGCAATTTCTGCAGAAGATGAACAGGAATAGCGAGAACCAATGAGAGACTAGCTGGAGGTGTCTGGAGGGGCAAATTTAACTCTCATTTCCCACCACGAAGAGGAATTAACCAAAGGCTCAGCGTGCCGTGCCGGAACCAGATTAGGGCCTGAAGCCATCCTGCGGTGTTGCGGCCAGGTCACAAGAAAGCGAGTTGAAGAAAGGAGCTCAGGGGCACTGTAATTCACAAACCTGCAGAGTTATAAATGACAGCTATCGTCCAAAAATATACTGAAGTAAGGCTGCCAAGAGGACTTGAAAGCGGGGTAGAATTGCAGGAAACCGATTTCAGGAGGTAGACTGGAATTGCATTGAAAGCATAGGAAAAGAGGCAGAACGTCCACAATGATGCACTTGGCCAAAAAGGGCGTATGCGATTTTTCCTGAATATATTCAGGAAAAAACGCATATGCCCTTTTTGGCCAACCAAGCAAGCTTGCAAAGGAAATCTGCACTACAATGAAGTCTCACTTCCCCCCGGTCAAAAGGGCCATCTGAAAAAAGTACAAAATCCAGAAAGGCAGGACAGGCCATGGAGAACTGGGAGCCTTGTTATGCTGATGGGTGGGATGTAAATTGCCAACAGACACTCGGGAGAAGTGTATGGTGTTTCCTGAAACATCTAAAAAACAAAGCAACAGAGCCTAGGGCACTTCCACTTATGGTCCTATAGCTTAGGGAAATTAAAATCAAAAAGACACAGCCACCCCAAAGTTTGGGACGCCTCTGTTTACAAGAACCTCGTTTACCGTACAAGTTCAATATCACAGAAAGTGAAAAATGGATAAAGAACTTGTGGTACTTACGTACAATGCAGTATCACTCAGCAATGAAATCTATGTCATCAGGCCCGTAGCAGCATAATGAGTGGATTCAGGTATGATGTTTCTAACTGAAATAAGTCACACAGAAAAAGAAACATCATAAGATATCACTAATACACGGAATGTAAACTGGGCTACACAGGAACTGAATTCCAAAACATAACAGGGTCTCAAATTTAGAAAACCATCTTATGCTTGCTTAAGGGGAAAGGTGAGTTGGGGTGCTGCATAAAACCAGAGATTAAAATGAGCACAGATAATGTTCCTTAAGCCAAATATGGAATAGACAAGAGCTACTCCTTGCTCAACGAAATGGACTCAACACCCCATATTAAACGCCTAAGAATGTACCTGACTAGTAAGTATCTTAAAACCTATGGATTGCTATGTCTCCAAAAGAGAATCAAGCGTGTGTACAGGGGCATAAACGCAGCAGTGATAGGATTGGAGAGGTTCGGTGAGCAAATGAAGACCCTTTGAAGTCATATTGCATGGTACCCATTCCACGGGTTTCAACCACCCAGTTTTAAGGTATTCTTCCTTCAGCTAAAACATGCATGTGGAACCTAGAGTATGATCAACCGTGTGATCGGGAGACGTGTTCAAATATGTCTCAGTTTTCGTACCCTGGTACTCGGGTGCAACATTCCAGACGCTTTACTAACACTCTCCCAACTTGGAGAGTCAGTCCCTTTCACCTCCTGTTTGGCCCAGTTTGCAAATTCTGCGGAAGATGAACAGGAATAGGGAGAACCAATGAGAGACTAGCTGGAGGTGTCTGGACGGGCAAATTTAACTCTCATTTCCCACCAGGAAGAGGAATTAACCAAAGGCTCAGCGTGCCGTGCCGGAACCAGATTAGGGCCTGAAGCCATCCTGCGGTGTTGCGGCCAGGTCACAAGAAAGCGAGTTGAAGAAAGGAGCTCAGGGGCACTGTAATTCACAAACCTGCAGAGTTATAAATGACAGCTATCGTCCAAAAATATACTGAAGTAAGGCTGCCAAGAGGACTTGAAAGCGGGGCAGAATTGCAGGAAACCGATTTCAGGATGTAGACTGGAATTGCACTGAAAGCATAGGAAAAGAGGCAGAACGTCCACAATGATGCACTTGGCCCAAAAGGGCGTATGCGTTTTTTCCTGAATATATTCAGGAAAAAACGCATACGCCCTTTTTGGCCAACCAAGCAAGCTTGCAAAGGAAATCTGCACTACAATGAAGTCTCACTTCCCCCTGGTCAAAAGGGCCATCTGAAAAAAGTGTAAAATCCAGAAAGGCAGGACAGGCCATGGAGAACTGGGAGCCTTGTTATGCTGATGGGCGGGATGTAAATTGCCAACAGCCACTCGGGAGAAGTGTATGGTGTTTCCTGAAACATCTATAAAACAAAGCAACAGAGCCTAGGGCACTTCCACTTATGGTCCTATAGCTTAGGGAAATTAAAATCAAAAAGACACAGCCACCCCAAAGTTTGGGACGCCTCTGTTTACAAGAACCTCGTTTACCGTACAAGTTCAATATCACAGAAAGTGAAAAATGGATAAAGAACTTGTGGTACTTACGTACAATGCAGTATCACTCAGCAATGAAATCTATGTCATCAGGCCCGTAGCAGCATGATGAGTGGATTCAGGTACGATGTTTCTAACTGAAATAAGTCACACAGAAAAAGAAACATCATAAGATATCACTAATACACGGAATGTAAACTGGGCTACACAGGAACTGAATTACAGAACAGAACAGGGTCTCAAATTTAGAAAACCATCTTATGCTTGCTTAAGGGGAAAGGTGAGTTGGGATGCTGCATAAAACCAGAGATTGAAATGAGCACAGATAAAGTTCCTTAAGCCAAATATGGAATAGACAAGAGCTACTCCTTGCTCAACGAAATGGACTCAACACCCCATATTAAACGCCTAAGAATGTACCTGACTAGTAAGTATCTTAAAACCTATGGATTGCTATGTCTCCAAAAGAGAATCAAGCGTGTGTACAGGGGCATAAACGCAGCAGTGATAGGATTGGAGAGGTTCGGTGAGCAAATGAAGACCCTTTGAAGTCATTTTGCATGGTACCCATTCCACGGGTTTCAACCACCCAGTTTTAAGGTATTCTTCCTTCAGCTAAAACATGCATGTGGAACCTAGAGTATGATCAACCGTGTGATCGGGAGACGTGTTCAAATATGTCTCAGTTTTCGTACCCTGGTACTCGGGTGCAACATTCCAGACGCTTTACTAACACTCTCCCGACTTGGAGAGTCAGTCCCTTTAACCTCCTGTTTGGCCCAATTTGCAATTTCTGCGGAAGATGAACAGGAATAGCGAGAACCAATGAGAGACTAGCTGGAGGTGTCTGGACGGGCAAATTTAACTCTCATTTCCCACCAGGAAGAGGAATTAACCAAAGGCTCAGCGTGCCGTGCCGGAACCAGATTAGGGCCTGAAGCCATCCTGCGGTGTTGCGGCCAGGTCACAAGAAAGCGAGTTGAAGAAAGGAGCTCAGGGGCACTGTAATTCACAAACCTGCAGAGTTATAAATGACAGCTATCGTCCAAAAATATACTGAAGTAAGGCTGCCAAGAGGACTTGAAAGCGGGGCAGAATTGCAGGAAACCGATTTCAGGAGGTAGACTGGAATTGCATTGAAAGCATAGGAAAAGAGGCAGAACGTCCACAATGATGCACTTGGCCAAAAAGGGCGTATGCGTTTTTTCCTGAATATATTCAGGAAAAAACACATACGCCCTTTTTGGCCAACCAAGCAAGCTTGCAAAGGATATCTGCACTACAATGAAGTCTCACTTCCCCCCGGTCAAAAGGGCCATCTGAAAAAAGTGTAAAATCCAGAAAGGCAGGACAGGCCATGGAGAACTGGGAGCCTTGTTATGCTGATGGGCGGGATGTAAATTGCCAACAGACACTCAGGAGAAGTGTATGGTGTTTCCTGAAACATCCAGAAAACAAAGCAACAGAGCCTAGGGCACTTCCACTTATGGTCCTATAGCTTAGGGAAATTAAAATCAAAAAGACACAGCCACCGCAAAGTTTGGGACGCCTCTGTTTACAAGAACCTCGTTTACCGTACAAGTTCAATATCACAGAAAGTGAAAAATGTATAAAGAACTTGTGGTACTTACGTACAATGCAGTATCACTCAGCAATGAAATCTATGTCATCAGGCCCGTAGCAGCATAATGAGTGGATTCAGGTATGATGTTTCTAACTGAAATAAGTCACACAGAAAAAGAAACATCATAAGATATCACTAATACACGGAATGTAAACTGGGCTACACAGGAACTGAATTACAGAACAGAACAGGGTCTCAAATTTGAAAACCAACTTATGCTTGCTTAAGGGGAAAGGTGAGTTGGGGTGCTGCATAAAACCAGAGATTGCAATGAGCACAGATAAAGTTCCTTAAGCCAAATATGGAATAGACAAGAGCTACTCCTTGCTCAACGAAATGGACTCAACACCCCATATTAAACGCCTAAGAATGTACCTGACTAGTAAGTATCTTAAAACCTATGGATTGCTATGTCTGCGAAAGAGAATCAAGCATGTGTACAGGGGCATAAACGCAGCAGTGATAGGATTGGAGAGGTTCGGTGAGCAAATGAAGACCCTTTGAAGTCATATTGCATGGTACCCATTCCACGGGTTTCAACTACCCAGGTTTAAGGTATTCTTCCTTCAGCTAAAACATGCATGTGGAACCCAGAGTATGATCAACCATGTGAACGGGAGACGTGTTCAAATATGTCTCAGTTTTCCTCCCCTGGTACTCGGGTGCAACATTCCAGACGCTTTACTAACACTCTCCCGACTTGGAGAGTCAGTCCCTTTCACCTCCTGTTTGGCCCAGTTTGCAATTTCTGCGGAAGATGAACAGGAATAGCGAGAACCAATGAGAGACTAGCTGGAGGTGTCTGGACGGGCAAATTTAACTCTCATTTCCCACCAGGAAGAGGAACTAACCAAAGGCTCAGCGTGCCGTGCCGGAACCAGATTAGGGCCTGAAGCCATCCTGCGGTGTTGTGGCCAGCTCAAAAGAAAGTGAGTTGAAGAAAGGAGCTCAGGGGCACTGTAATTCACAAACCTGCAGAGTTATAAATGACAGCTATCGTCCAAAAATATACTGAAGTAAGGCTGCCAAGAGGACTTGAAAGCGGGGCAGAATTGCAGGAAACCGATTTCAGGAGGTAGACTGGAATTGCATTGAAAGCATAGGAAAAGAGGCAGAATGTCCACAATGATGCACTTGGCCAAAAAGGGCGTATGCGATTTTTCCTGAATATATTCAGGAAAAAACGCATACGCCCTTTTTGGCCAACCAAGCAAGCTTGCAAAGGAAATCTGCACTACAATGAAGTCTCACTTCCCCCCAGTCAAAAGGGCCATATGAAAAAGTGCAAAATCCAGAAAGGCAGGACAGGCCATGGAGAACTGGGAGCCTTGTTATGCTGATGGGTGGGATGTAAATTGCCAACAGACACTGGGGAGAAGTGTATGGTGTTTCCTGAAACATCTAAAAAACAAAGCAACAGAGCCTAGGGCACTTCCACTTATGGTCCTATAGCTTAGGGAAATTAAAATCAAAAAGACACAGCCACCCCAAAGTTTGGGACGCCTCTGTTTACAAGAACCTCGTTTACCGTACAAGTTCAATATCACAGAAAGTGAAAAATGGATAAAGAACTTGTGGTACTTACGTACAATGCAGTATCACTCAGCAATGAAATCTATGTCATCAGGCCCGTAGCAGCATAATGAGTGGATTCAGGTACGATGTTTCTAACTGAAATAAGTCACACAGAAAAAGAAACATCATAAGATATCACTAATACACGGAATGTAAACTGGGCTACACAAGAACTGAATTACAGAACAGAACAGGGTCTCAAATTTAGAAAACCAACTTATGCTTGCTTAAGGGGAAAGGTGAGTTGGGGTGCTGCATAAAACCAGAGATTGAAATGAGCACAGATAAAGTTCCTTAAGCCAAATATGGAATAGACAAGAGCTACTCCTTGCTCAACGAAATGGACTCAACACCCCATATTAAACGCCTAAGAATGTACCTGACTAGTAAGTATCTTAAAACCTATGGATTGCTATGACTGCGAAAGAGAATCAAGCATGTGTACAGGGGCATAAACGCAGCAGTGATAGGATTGGAGAGGTTCGGTGAGCAAATGAAGACCCTTTGAAGTCATATTGCATGGTACCCATTCCACGGGTTTCAACTACCCAGGTTTAAGGTATTCTTCCTTCAGCTAAAACATGCATGTGGTACCCAGAGTATGATCAACCGTGTGAACGGGAGACGTGTTCAAATATGTCTCAGTTTTCCTCCCCTGGTACTCGGGTGCAACATTCCAGACGCTTTACTAACACTCTCCCCACTTGGAGAGTCAGCGCCTTTAACCCCCTGTTTGGCCCAGTTTGCAAATTCTGCGGAAGATGAACAGGAATAGCGAGAACCAATGAGAGACTAGCTGGAGGTATCTGGACGGGCAAATTTAACTCTCATTTCCCACCAGGAAGAGGAAATAACCAAAGGCTCAGCGTGCCGTGCCGGAACCAGATTAGGGCCTGAAGCCATCCTGCGGTGTTGCGGCCAGCTCACAAGAAAGCGAGTTGAAGAAAGGAGCTCAGGGGCACTGTAATTCACAAACCTGTAGAGTTATAAATGACAGCTATCGTCCAAAAATATACTGAAGTAAGGCTGCCAAGAGGACTTGAAAGCGGGGCAGAATTGCAGGAAACCGATTTCAGGAGGTAGACTGGAATTGCATTGAAAGCATAGGAAAAGAGGCAGAACGTCCACAATGATGCACTTGGCCAAAAAGGGCGTATGCGTTTTTTCCTGAATATATTCAGGAAAAAACGCATACGCCCTTTTTGGCCAACCAAGCAAGCTTGCAAAGGAAATCTGCACTACAATGAAGTCTCACTTCGCCCCGGTCAAAAGGGCCATCTGAAAAAAGTGTAAAATCCAGAAAGGCAGGACAGGCCATGGAGAACTGGGAGCCTTGTTATGCTGATGGGCGGGATGTAAATTGCCAACAGACACTCGGGAGAAATGTATGGTGTTTCCTGAAACATCTAAAAAACAAAGCAACAGAGCCTAGGGCACTTCTACTTATGGTCCTATAGCTTAGGGAAATTAAAATCAAAAAGACACAGCCACCCGGAAGTTTGGAACGGCTCTGTTTACAAGAACCTCGTTTACAGTACAAGTTCAATATCACAGAAAGTGAAAAATGGATAAAGAACTTGTGGTACTTACGTACAATGCAGTATCACTCAGCAATGAAATCTATGTCATCAGGCCCGTAGCAGCATAAAGAGTGGATTCAGGTACGATGATTCTAACTGAAATAAGTCACACAGAAAAAGAAACATCATAAGATATCACTAATACACGGAATGTAAACTGGGCTACAGAAGAACTGAATTACAGAACAGAACAGGGTCTCAAATTTAGAAAACCAACTTATGCTTGCTTAAGGGGAAAGGTGAGTTGGGGTGCTGCATAAAACCAGAGATTGCAATGAGCACAGATAAAGTTCCTTAAGCCAAATATGGAATAGACAAGAGCTACTCCTTGCTCAACGAAATGGACTCAACACCCCATATTAAACGCCTAAGAATGTACCTGACTAGTAAGTATCTTAAAACCTATGGATTGCTATGTCTCCAAAAGAGAATCAAGCGTGTGTACAGGGGCATAAATGCAGCAGTGATAGGATTGGAGAGGTTCGGTGAGCAAATGAAGACCCTTTGAAATCATATTGCATGGTACCCATTCCACGGGTTTCAACTACCCAGTTTTAAGGTATTCTTCCTTCAGCTAAAACATGCATGTGGAACCTAGAGTATGATCAACCGTGTGATCGGGAGACGTGTTCAAATATGTCTCAGTTTTCGTACCCTGGTACTCGGGTGCAACATTCCAGACGCTTTACTAACACTCTCCCCACTTGGAGAGTCAGTCCCTTTAACCTCCTGTTTGGCCCAGTTTGCAATTTCTGCAGAAGATGAACAGGAATAGCGAGAACCAATGAGAGACTAGCTGGAGGTGTCTGGAGGGGCAAATTTAACTCTCATTTCCCACCACGAAGAGGAATTAACCAAAGGCTCAGCGTGCCGTGCCGGAACCAGATTAGGGCCTGAAGCCATCCTGCGGTGTTGCGGCCAGGTCACAAGAAAGCGAGTTGAAGAAAGGAGCTCAGGGGCACTGTAATTCACAAACCTGCAGAGTTATAAATGACAGCTATCGTCCAAAAATATACTGAAGTAAGGCTGCCAAGAGGACTTGAAAGCGGGGTAGAATTGCAGGAAACCGATTTCAGGAGGTAGACTGGAATTGCATTGAAAGCATAGGAAAAGAGGCAGAACGTCCACAATGATGCACTTGGCCAAAAAGGGCGTATGCGATTTTTCCTGAATATATTCAGGAAAAAACGCATATGCCCTTTTTGGCCAACCAAGCAAGCTTGCAAAGGAAATCTGCACTACAATGAAGTCTCACTTCCCCCCGGTCAAAAGGGCCATCTGAAAAAAGTACAAAATCCAGAAAGGCAGGACAGGCCATGGAGAACTGGGAGCCTTGTTATGCTGATGGGCGGGATGTAAATTGCCAACAGACACTCGGGAGAAGTGTATGGTGTTTCCTGAAACATCTAAAAAACAAAGCAACAGAGCCTAGGGCACTTCCACTTATGGTCCTATAGCTTAGGGAAATTAAAATCAAAAAGACACAGCCACCCCAAAGTTTGGGACGCCTCTGTTTACAAGAACCTCGTTTACCGTACAAGTTCAATATCACAGAAAGTGAAAAATGGATAAAGAACTTGTGGTACTTACGTACAATGCAGTATCACTCAGCAATGAAATCTATGTCATCAAGCCCGTAGCAGCATAATGAGTGGATTCAGGTACGATGTTTCTAACTGAAATAAGTCACACAGAAAAAGAAACATCATAAGATATCACTAATACACGGAATGTAAACTGGGCTACACAGGAACTGAATTCCAAAACATAACAGGGTCTCAAATTTAGAAAACCATCTTATGCTTGCTTAAGGGGAAAGGTGAGTTGGGGTGCTGCATAAAACCAGAGATTAAAATGAGCACAGATAATGTTCCTTAAGCCAAATATGGAATAGACAAGAGCTACTCCTTGCTCAACGAAATGGACTCAACACCCCATATTAAACGCCTAAGAATGTACCTGACTAGTAAGTATCTTAAAACCTATGGATTGCTATGTCTCCAAAAGAGAATCAAGCGTGTGTACAGGGGCATAAACGCAGCAGTGATAGGATTGGAGAGGTTCGGTGAGCAAATGAAGACTCTTTGAAGTCATATTGCATGGTACCCATTCCACGGGTTTCAACCACCCAGTTTTAAGGTATTCTTCCTTCAGCTAAAACATGCATGTGGAACCTAGAGTATGATCAACCGTGTGATCGGGAGACGTGTTCAAATATGTCTCAGTTTTCGTACCCTGGTACTCGGGTGCAACATTCCAGACGCTTTACTAACACTCTCCCAACTTGGAGAGTCAGTCCCTTTCACCTCCTGTTTGGCCCAGTTTGCAAATTCTGCGGAAGATGAACAGGAATAGGGAGAACCAATGAGAGACTAGCTGGAGGTGTCTGGACGGGCAAATTTAACTCTCATTTCCCACCAGGAAGAGGAATTAACCAAAGGCTCAGCGTGCCGTGCCGGAACCAGATTAGGGCCTGAAGCCATCCTGCGGTGTTGCGGCCAGGTCACAAGAAAGCGAGTTGAAGAAAGGAGCTCAGGGGCACTGTAATTCACAAACCTGCAGAGTTATAAATGACAGCTATCGTCCAAAAATATACTGAAGTAAGGCTGCCAAGAGGACTTGAAAGCGGGGCAGAATTGCAGGAAACCGATTTCAGGATGTAGACTGGAATTGCACTGAAAGCATAGGAAAAGAGGCAGAACGTCCACAATGATGCACTTGGCCCAAAAGGGCGTATGCGTTTTTTCCTGAATATATTCAGGAAAAAACGCATACGCCCTTTTTGGCCAACCAAGCAAGCTTGCAAAGGAAATCTGCACTACAATGAAGTCTCACTTCCCCCTGGTCAAAAGGGCCATCTGAAAAAAGTGTAAAATCCAGAAAGGCAGGACAGGCCATGGAGAACTGGGAGCCTTGTTATGCTGATGGGCGGGATGTAAATTGCCAACAGCCACTCGGGAGAAGTGTATGGTGTTTCCTGAAACATCTATAAAACAAAGCAACAGAGCCTAGGGCACTTCCACTTATGGTCCTATAGCTTAGGGAAATTAAAATCAAAAAGACACAGCCACCCCAAAGTTTGGGACGCCTCTGTTTACAAGAACCTCGTTTACCGTACAAGTTCAATATCACAGAAAGTGAAAAATGGATAAAGAACTTGTGGTACTTACGTACAATGCAGTATCACTCAGCAATGAAATCTATGTCATCAGGCCCGTAGCAGCATGATGAGTGGATTCAGGTACGATGTTTCTAACTGAAATAAGTCACACAGAAAAAGAAACATCATAAGATATCACTAATACACGGAATGTAAACTGGGCTACACAGGAACTGAATTACAGAACAGAACAGGGTCTCAAATTTAGAAAACCATCTTATGCTTGCTTAAGGGGAAAGGTGAGTTGGGATGCTGCATAAAACCAGAGATTGAAATGAGCACAGATAAAGTTCCTTAAGCCAAATATGGAATAGACAAGAGCTACTCCTTGCTCAACGAAATGGACTCAACACCCCATATTAAACGCCTAAGAATGTACCTGACTAGTAAGTATCTTAAAACCTATGGATTGCTATGTCTCCAAAAGAGAATCAAGCGTGTGTACAGGGGCATAAACGCAGCAGTGATAGGATTGGAGAGGTTCGGTGAGCAAATGAAGACCCTTTGAAGTCATTTTGCATGGTACCCATTCCACGGGTTTCAACCACCCAGTTTTAAGGTATTCTTCCTTCAGCTAAAACATGCATGTGGAACCTAGAGTATGATCAACCGTGTGATCGGGAGACGTGTTCAAATATGTCTCAGTTTTCGTACCCTGGTACTCGGGTGCAACATTCCAGACGCTTTACTAACACTCTCCCGACTTGGAGAGTCAGTCCCTTTAACCTCCTGTTTGGCCCAATTTGCAATTTCTGCGGAAGATGAACAGGAATAGCGAGAACCAATGAGAGACTAGCTGGAGGTGTCTGGACGGGCAAATTTAACTCTCATTTCCCACCAGGAAGAGGAATTAACCAAAGGCTCAGCGTGCCGTGCCGGAACCAGATTAGGGCCTGAAGCCATCCTGCGGTGTTGCGGCCAGGTCACAAGAAAGCGAGTTGAAGAAAGGAGCTCAGGGGCACTGTAATTCACAAACCTGCAGAGTTATAAATGACAGCTATCGTCCAAAAATATACTGAAGTAAGGCTGCCAAGAGGACTTGAAAGCGGGGCAGAATTGCAGGAAACCGATTTCAGGAGGTAGACTGGAATTGCATTGAAAGCATAGGAAAAGAGGCAGAACGTCCACAATGATGCACTTGGCCAAAAAGGGCGTATGCGTTTTTTCCTGAATATATTCAGGAAAAAACACATACGCCCTTTTTGGCCAACCAAGCAAGCTTGCAAAGGATATCTGCACTACAATGAAGTCTCACTTCCCCCCGGTCAAAAGGGCCATCTGAAAAAAGTGTAAAATCCAGAAAGGCAGGACAGGCCATGGAGAACTGGGAGCCTTGTTATGCTGATGGGCGGGATGTAAATTGCCAACAGACACTCAGGAGAAGTGTATGGTGTTTCCTGAAACATCCAGAAAACAAAGCAACAGAGCCTAGGGCACTTCCACTTATGGTCCTATAGCTTAGGGAAATTAAAATCAAAAAGACACAGCCACCGCAAAGTTTGGGACGCCTCTGTTTACAAGAACCTCGTTTACCGTACAAGTTCAATATCACAGAAAGTGAAAAATGTATAAAGAACTTGTGGTACTTACGTACAATGCAGTATCACTCAGCAATGAAATCTATGTCATCAGGCCCGTAGCAGCATAATGAGTGGATTCAGGTATGATGTTTCTAACTGAAATAAGTCACACAGAAAAAGAAACATCATAAGATATCACTAATACACGGAATGTAAACTGGGCTACACAGGAACTGAATTACAGAACAGAACAGGGTCTCAAATTTGAAAACCAACTTATGCTTGCTTAAGGGGAAAGGTGAGTTGGGGTGCTGCATAAAACCAGAGATTGCAATGAGCACAGATAAAGTTCCTTAAGCCAAATATGGAATAGACAAGAGCTACTCCTTGCTCAACGAAATGGACTCAACACCCCATATTAAACGCCTAAGAATGTACCTGACTAGTAAGTATCTTAAAACCTATGGATTGCTATGTCTGCGAAAGAGAATCAAGCATGTGTACAGGGGCATAAACGCAGCAGTGATAGGATTGGAGAGGTTCGGTGAGCAAATGAAGACCCTTTGAAGTCATATTGCATGGTACCCATTCCACGGGTTTCAACTACCCAGGTTTAAGGTATTCTTCCTTCAGCTAAAACATGCATGTGGAACCCAGAGTATGATCAACCATGTGAACGGGAGACGTGTTCAAATATGTCTCAGTTTTCCTCCCCTGGTACTCGGGTGCAACATTCCAGACGCTTTACTAACACTCTCCCGACTTGGAGAGTCAGTCCCTTTCACCTCCTGTTTGGCCCAGTTTGCAATTTCTGCGGAAGATGAACAGGAATAGCGAGAACCAATGAGAGACTAGCTGGAGGTGTCTGGACGGGCAAATTTAACTCTCATTTCCCACCAGGAAGAGGAACTAACCAAAGGCTCAGCGTGCCGTGCCGGAACCAGATTAGGGCCTGAAGCCATCCTGCGGTGTTGTGGCCAGCTCAAAAGAAAGTGAGTTGAAGAAAGGAGCTCAGGGGCACTGTAATTCACAAACCTGCAGAGTTATAAATGACAGCTATCGTCCAAAAATATACTGAAGTAAGGCTGCCAAGAGGACTTGAAAGCGGGGCAGAATTGCAGGAAACCGATTTCAGGAGGTAGACTGGAATTGCATTGAAAGCATAGGAAAAGAGGCAGAATGTCCACAATGATGCACTTGGCCAAAAAGGGCGTATGCGATTTTTCCTGAATATATTCAGGAAAAAACGCATACGCCCTTTTTGGCCAACCAAGCAAGCTTGCAAAGGAAATCTGCACTACAATGAAGTCTCACTTCCACCCAGTCAAAAGGGCCATATGAAAAAGTGCAAAATCCAGAAAGGCAGGACAGGCCATGGAGAACTGGGAGCCTTGTTATGCTGATGGGTGGGATGTAAATTGCCAACAGACACTGGGGAGAAGTGTATGGTGTTTCCTGAAACATCTAAAAAACAAAGCAACAGAGCCTAGGGCACTTCCACTTATGGTCCTATAGCTTAGGGAAATTAAAATCAAAAAGACACAGCCACCCCAAAGTTTGGGACGCCTCTGTTTACAAGAACCTCGTTTACAGTACAAGTTCAATATCACAGAAAGTGAAAAATGGATAAAGAACTTGTGGTACTTACGTACAATGCAGTATCACTCAGCAATGAAATCTATGTCATCAGGCCCGTAGCAGCATAATGAGTGGATTCAGGTACGATGTTTCTAACTGAAATAAGTCACACAGAAAAAGAAACATCATAAGATATCACTAATACACGGAATGTAAACTGGGCTACACAAGAACTGAATTACAGAACAGAACAGGGTCTCAAATTTAGAAAACCAACTTATGCTTGCTTAAGGGGAAAGGTGAGTTGGGGTGCTGCATAAAACCAGAGATTGAAATGAGCACAGATAAAGTTCCTTAAGCCAAATATGGAATAGACAAGAGCTACTCCTTGCTCAACGAAATGGACTCAACACCCCATATTAAACGCCTAAGAATGTACCTGACTAGTAAGTATCTTAAAACCTATGGATTGCTATGACTGCGAAAGAGAATCAAGCATGTGTACAGGGGCATAAACGCAGCAGTGATAGGATTGGAGAGGTTCGGTGAGCAAATGAAGACCCTTTGAAGTCATATTGCATGGTACCCATTCCACGGGTTTCAACTACCCAGGTTTAAGGTATTCTTCCTTCAGCTAAAACATGCATGTGGTACCCAGAGTATGATCAACCGTGTGAACGGGAGACGTGTTCAAATATGTCTCAGTTTTCCTCCCCTGGTACTCGGGTGCAACATTCCAGACGCTTTACTAACACTCTCCCCACATGGAGAGTCAGCGCCTTTAACCCCCTGTTTGGCCCAGTTTGCAAATTCTGCGGAAGATGAACAGGAATAGCGAGAACCAATGAGAGACTAGCTGGAGGTATCTGGACGGGCAAATTTAACTCTCATTTCCCACCAGGAAGAGGAAATAACCAAAGGCTCAGCGTGCCGTGCCGGAACCAGATTAGGGCCTGAAGCAATCCTGCGGTGTTGCGGCCAGGTCACAAGAAAGCGAGTTGAAGAAAGGAGCTCAGGGGCACTGTAATTCACAAATCTGCAGAGTTATAAATGACAGCTATCGTCCAAAAATATACTGAAGTAAGGCTGCCAAGAGGACTTGAAAGCGGGGCAGAATTGCAGGAAACCGATTTCAGGAGGTAGACTGGAATTGCATTGAAAGCATAGGAAAAGAGGCAGAACGTCCACAATGATGCACTTGGCCAAAAAGGGCGTATGCGTTTTTTCCTGAATATATTCAGGAAAAAACGCATACGCCCTTTTTGGCCAACCAAGCAAGCTTGCAAAGGAAATCTGCACTACAATGAAGTCTCACTTCGCCCCGGTCAAAAGGGCCATCTGAAAAAAGTGTAAAATCCAGAAAGGCAGGACAGGCCATGGAGAACTGGGAGCCTTGTTATGCTGATGGGCGGGATGTAAATTGCCAACAGACACTCGGGAGAAATGTATGGTGTTTCCTGAAACATCTAAAAAACAAAGCAACAGAGCCTAGGGCAATTCTACTTATGGTCCTATAGCTTAGGGAAATTAAAATCAAAAAGACACAGCCACCCCGAAGTTTGGAACGGCTCTGTTTACAAGAACCTCGTTTACAGTACAAGTTCAATATCACAGAAAGTGAAAAATGGATAAAGAACTTGTGGTACTTACGTACAATGCAGTATCACTCAGCAATGAAATCTATGTCATCAGGCCCGTAGCAGCATAATGAGTGGATTCAGGTACGATGATTCTAACTGAAATAAGTCACACAGAAAAAGAAACATCATAAGATATCACTAATACACGGAATGTAAACTGGGCTACACAAGAACTGAATTACAGAACAGAACAGGGTCTCAAATTTAGAAAACCAACTTATGCTTGCTTAAGGGGAAAGGTGAGTTGGGGTGCTGCATAAAACCAGAGATTGAAATGAGCACAGATAAAGTTCCTTAAGCCAAATATGGAATAGACAAGAGCTACTCCTTGCTCAACGAAATGGACTCAACACCCCATATTAAACGCCTAAGAATGTACCTGACTAGTAAGTATCTTAAAACCTATGGATTGCTATGTCTCCGAAAGAGAATCAAGCATGTGTACAGGGGCATAAACGCAGCAGTGATAGGATTGGAGAGGTTCGGTGAGCAAATGAAGACCCTTTGAAGTCATATTGCATGGTACCCATTCCACGGGTTTCAACTACCCAGGTTTAAGGTATTCTTCCTTCAGCTAAAACATGCATGTGGTACCCAGAGTATGATCAACCGTGTGAACGGGAGACGTGTTCAAATATGTCTCAGTTTTCCTCCCCTGGTACTCGGGTGCAACATTCCAGACGCTTTACTAACACTCTCCCCACTTGGAGAGTCAGCGCCTTTAACCCCCTGTTTGGCCCAGTTTGCAAATTCTGCGGAAGATGAACAGGAATAGCGAGAACCAATGAGAGACTAGCTGGAGGTATCTGGACGGGCAAATTTAACTCTCATTTCCCACCAGGAAGAGGAAATAACCAAAGGCTCAGCGTGCCGTGCCAGAACCAGATTAGGGCCTGAAGCCATCCTGCGGTGTTGCGGCCAGCTCACAAGAAAGCGAGTTGAAGAAAGGAGCTCAGGGGCACTGTAATTCACAAACCTGCAGAGTTATAAATGACAGCTATCGTCCAAAAATATACTGAAGTAAGGCTGCCAAGAGGACTTGAAAGCGGGGCAGAATTGCAGGAAACCGATTTCAGGAGGTAGACTGGAATTGCATTGAAAGCATAGGAAAAGAGGCAGAACGTCCACAATGATGCACTTGGCCAAAAAGGGCGTATGCGTTTTTTCCTGAATATATTCAGGAAAAAACGCATACGCCCTTTTTGGCCAACCAAGCAAGCTTGCAAAGAATATCTGCACTACAATGAAGTCTCACTTCCCCCCGGTCAAAAGGGCCATCTGAAAAAAGTGCAAAATCCAGAAAGGCAGGACAGGCCATGGAGAACTGGGAGCCTTGTTATGCTGATGGGCGGGATGTAAATTGCCAACAGACACTCGGGAGAAGTGTATGGTGTTTCCTGAAACATCTAAAAAACAAACCAACAGAGCCTAGGGCACTTCCACTTATGGTCCTATAGCTTAGGGAAATTAAAATCAAAAAGACACAGCCACCCCAAAGTTTGGGACGCCTCTGTTTACAAGAACTTCGTTTACCGTACGAGTTCAATATCACAGAAAGTGAAAAATGGATAAAGAACTTGTGGTACTTACGTACAATTCAGTATCACTCAGCAATGAAATCTATGTCATCAGACCCGTAGCAGCATAATGAGTGGATTCAGGTACGATGTTTCTAACTGAAATAAGTCACACAGAAAAAGAAACATCATAAGATATCACTAATACACGGAATGTAAACTGGGCTACACAGGAACTGAATTACAGAACAGAACAGGGTCTCAAATTTAGAAAACAATCTTATGCTTGCTTAAGGGGAAAGGTGAGTTGGGGTGCTGCATAAAACCAGAGATTGAAATGAGCACAGATAAAGGTCCTTAAGCCAAATATGGAATAGACAAGAGCTACTCCTTGCTCAACGAAATGGACTCAACACCCCATATTAAACGCCTAAGAATGTACCTGACTAGTAAGTATCTTAAAACCTATGGATTGCTATGTCTCCAAAAGAGAATCAAGCGTGTGTACAGGGGCATAAACGCAGCAGTGATAGGACTGGAGAGGTTCGGTGAGCAAATGAAGACCCTTTGAAGTCATATTGCATGGTACCCATTCCACGGGTTTCAACTACCCAGTTTTAATGTATTCTTCCTTCAGCTAAAACATGCATGTGGAACCTAGAGTATGATCAACCATGTGATCGGGAGACGTGTTCAAATATGTCTCAGTTTTCGTACCCTGGTACTCGGGTGCAACATTCCAGACGCTTTACTAACACTCTCCCGACTTGGAGAGTCAGTCCCTTTAACCTCCTGTTTGGCCCAGTTTGCAATTTCTGTGGAAGATGAACAGGAATAGCGAGAACCAATGAGAGACTAGCTGGAGGTTTCTGGACGGGCAAATTTAACTCTCATTTCCCACCAGGAAGAGGAATTAACCAAAGGCTCAGCGTGCCATGCCGGAACCAGATTAGGGCCTGAAGCCATCCTGCGGTGTTGCGGCCAGCTCACAACAAAGCGAGTTGAAGAAAGGAGCTCAGGGGCACTGTAATTCACAAACCTGCAGAGTTATAAATGACAGCTATCGTCCAAAAATATACTGAAGTAAGGCTGCCAAGAGGACTCGAAAGCGGGGTAGAATTGCAGGAAACCGATTTCAGGAGGTAGACTGGAATTGCATTCAAAGCATAGGAAAAGAGGCAGAACGTCCACAATGATGCACTTGGCCAAAAAGGGCGTATGCGTTTTTTCCTGAATATATTCAGGAAAAAACGCATACGCCCTTTTTGGCCAACCAAGCAAGCTTGCAAAGGAAATCTGCACTACAATGAAGTCTCACTTCCCCCCGGTCAAAAGGGCCATCTGAAAAACGTGTAAAATCCAGAAAAGCAGGACAGGCCATGGAGAACTGGGAGCCTTGTTATGCTGATGGGCGGGATGTAAATTGCCAACAGACACTCGGGAGAAGTGTATGGTGTTTCCTGAAACATCCAGAAAACAAAGCAACAGAGCCTAGGGCACTTCCACTTATGGTCCTATAGCTTAGGGAAATTAAAATCAAAAAGACACAGCCACCCCAAAGTTTGGGACGCCTCTGTTTACAAGAACCTCGTTTACCGTACAATATCAATATCACAGAAAGTGAAAAATGTATAAAGAACTTGTGGTACTTACGTACAATGCAGTATCACTCAGCAATGAAATCTATGTCATCATGCCCGTAGCAGCATAATGAGTGGATTCAGGTACGATGTTTCTAACTGAAATAAGTCACACAGAAAAAGAAACATCATAAGATATCACTAATACACGGAATGTAAACTGGGCTACACAGGAACTGAATTACAGAACAGAACAGGGTCTCAAATTTAGAAAACCATCTTATGCTTGCTTAAGGGGAAAGGTGAGTTGGGGTGCTGCATAAAACCAGAGATTGAAATGAGCACAGATAAATTTCCTTAAGCCAAAAATGGAATAGACAAGAGCTACTCCTTGCTCAACGAAATGGACTCAACACCCCATATTAAACGCCTAAGAATGTACCTGACTAGTAAGTATCTTAAAACCTATGGATTGCTATGTCTCCAAAAGAGAATCAAGCGTGTGTACAGGGGCATAAACGCAGCAGTGATAGGATTGGAGAGGTTCGGTGAGCAAATGAAGACCCTTTAAAGTCATATTGCATGGTTCCCATTCCACGGGTTTCAACCACCCAGTTTTAAGGTATTCTTCCTTCAGCTAAAACATGCATGTGGAACCTAGAGTATGATCAACCGTGTGATCGGGAGACGTGTTCAAATATGTCTCAGTTTTCGTACCCTGGTACTCGGGTGCAACATTCCAGACGCTTTACTAACACTCTCCCGACTTGGAGAGTCAGTCCCTTTAACCTCCTGTTTGGCCCAGTTTGCAAATTCTGTGGAAGATGAACAGGAATAGCGAGAACCAATGAGAGACTAGCTGGAGGTGTCTGGACGGGCAAATTTAACTCTCATTTCCCACCAGGAAGAGGAATTAACCAAAGGCTCAGCGTGCCGTGCCGGAACCAGATTAGGGCCTGAAGCCATCCTGCGGTGTTGCGGCCAGGTCACAAGAAAGCGAGTTGAAGAAAGGAGCTCAGGGGCACTGTAATTCACAAACCTGCAGAGTTATAAATGACAGCTATCGTCCAAAAATATACTGAAGTAAGGCTGCCAAGAGGACTTGAAAGCGGGGCAGAATTGCAGGAAACCGATTTCAGGAGGTAGACTGGAATTGCATTGAAAGCATAGGAAAAGAGGCAGAACGTCCACAATGATGCACTTGGCCAAAAAGGGCGTATGCATTTTTTCCTGAATATATTCAGGAAAAAACGCATACGCCCTTTTTGGCCAACCAAGCAAGCTTGCAAAGGAAATCTGCACTACAATGAAGTCTCACTTCCCCCCGGTCAAAAGGGCCATCTGAAAAAAGTGTAAAATCCAGAAAGGTAGGACAGGCCATGGAGAACTGGGAGCCTTGTTATGCTGATGGGCGGGATGTAAATTGCCAACAGACACTCGGGAGAAGTGTATGGTGTTTCCTGAAACATCCAGAAAACAAAGCAACAGAGCCTAGGGCACTTCCACTTATGGTCCTATAGCTTAGGGAAATTAAAATCAAAAAGACACAGCCACCCCAAAGTTTGGGACGCCTCTGTTTACAAGAACCTCGTTTACCGTACAAGTTCAATATCACAGAAAGTGAAAAATGGATAAAGAACTTGTGGTACTTACGTACAATGCAGTATCACTCAGCAATGAAATCTATGTCATCAGGCCCGTAGCAGCATAATGAGTGGATTCAGGTACGATGATTCTAACTGAAATAAGTCACACAGAAAAAGAAACATCATAAGATATCACTAATACACGGAATGTAAACTGGACTACACAGGAACTGAATTACAGAACAGAACAGGGTCTCAAATTTAGAAAACCAACTTATGCTTGCTTAAGGGTAAAGGTGAGTTGGGGTGCTGCATAAAACCAGAGATTGCAATGAGCACAGATAAAGTTCCTTAAGCCAAATATGGAATAGACAAGAGCTACTCCTTGCTCAACGAAATGGACTCAACACCCCATATTAAACGCCTAAAAATGTACCTGACTAGTAAGTATCTTAAAACCTATGGATTGCTATGTCTCCAAAAGAGAATCAAGCGTGTGTACAGGGGCATAAATGCAGCAGTGATAGGATTGGAGAGGTTCGGTGAGCAAATGAAGACCCTTTGAAATCATATTGCATGGTACCCATTCCACGGGTTTCAACTACCCAGTTTTAATGTATTCTTCCTTCAGCTAAAACATGCATGTGGAACCTAGAGTATGATCAACCGTGTGATCGGGAGACGTGTTCAAATATATCTCAGTTTTCGTACCCTGGTACTCGGGTGCAACATTCCAGACGCTTTACTAACACTCTCCCCACTTGGAGAGTCAGTCCCTTTAACCTCCTGTTTGGCCCAGTTTGCAATTTCTGCAGAAGATGAACAGGAATAGCGAGAACCAATGAGAGACTAGCTGGAGGTGTCTGGAGGGGCAAATTTAACTCTCATTTCCCACCACGAAGAGGAATTAACCAAAGGCTCAGCGTGCCGTGCCGGAACCAGATTAGGGCCTGAAGCCATCCTGCGGTGTTGCGGCCAGCTCACAAGAAAGCGAGTTGAAGAAAGGAGCTCAGGGGCACTGTAATTCACAAACCTGCAGAGTTATAAATGACAGCTATCGTCCAAAAATATACTGAAGTAAGGCTGCCAAGAGGACTTGAAAGCGGGGTAGAATTGCAGGAAACCGATTTCAGGAGGTAGACTGGAATTGCATTGAAAGCATAGGAAAAGAGGCAGAACGTCCACAATGATGCACTTGGCCAAAAAGGGCGTATGCGATTTTTCCTGAATATATTCAGGAAAAAACGCATACGCCCTTTTTGGCCAACCAAGCAAGCTTGCAAAGGAAATCTGCACTACAATGAAGTCTCACTTCCCCCCGGTCAAAAGGGCCATCTGAAAAAAGTACAAAATCCAGAAAGGCAGGACAGGCCATGGAGAACTGGGAGCCTTGTTATGCTGATGGGCGGGATGTAAATTGCCAACAGACACTCGGGAGAAGTGTATGGTGTTTCCTGAAACATCTAAAAAACAAAGCAACAGAGCCTAGGGCACTTCCACTTATGGTCCTATAGCTTAGGGAAATTAAAATCAAAAAGACACAGCCACCCCAAAGTTTGGGACGCCTCTGTTTACAAGAACCTCGTTTACCGTACAAGTTCAATATCACAGAAAGTGAAAAATGGATAAAGAACTTGTGGTACTTACGTACAATGCAGTATCACTCAGCAATGAAATCTATGTCATCAGGCCCATAGCAGCATAATGAGTGGATTTAGGCACGATGTTTCTAACTGAAATAAGTCACACAGAAAAAGAAACATCATAAGATATCACTAATACACGGAATGTAAACTGGGCTACACAGGAACTGAATTCCAAAACATAACAGGGTCTCAAATTTAGAAAACCATCTTATGCTTGCTTAAGGGGAAAGGTGAGTTGGGATGCTGCATAAAACCAGAGATTGAAATGAGCACAGATAAAGTTCCTTAAGCCAAATATGGAATAGACAAGAGCTACTCCTTGCTCAACGAAATGGACTCAACACCCCATATTAAACGCCTAAGAATGTACCTGACTAGTAAGTATCTTAAAACCTATGGATTGCTATGTCTCCAAAAGAGAATCAAGCGTGTGTACAGGGGCATAAACGCAGCAGTGATAGGATTGGAGAGGTTCGGTGAGCAAATGAAGACCCTTTGAAGTCATTTTGCATGGTACCCATTCCACGGGTTTCAACCACCCAGTTTTAAGGTATTCTTCCTTCAGCTAAAACATGCATGTGGAACCCAGAGTATGATCAACCATGTGATCGGGAGACGTGTTCAAATATGTCTCAGTTTTCCTCCCCTGGTACTCGGGTGCAACATTCCAGACGCTTTACTAACACTCTCCCGACTTGGAGAGTCAGTCCCTTTAACCTCCTGTTTAGCCCAGTTTGCAATTTCTGCGGAAGATGAACAGGAATAGCGAGAACCAATGAGAGACTAGCTGGAGGTGTCTGGACGGGCAAATTTAACTCTCATTTCCCACCAGGAAGAGGAACTAACCAAAGGCTCCGCGTGCCGTGCCGGAACCAGATTAGGGCCTGAAGCCATCCTGCGGTGTTGTGGCCAGCTCAAAAGAAAGTGAGTTGAAGAAAGGAGCTCAGGGGCACTGTAATTCACAAACCTGCAGAGTTATAAATGACAGCTATCGTCCAAAAATATACTGAAGTAAGGCTGCCAAGAGGACTTGAAAGCGGGGCAGAATTGCAGGAAACCGATTTCAGGAGGTAGACTGGAATTGCATTGAAAGCATAGGAAAAGAGGCAGAACGTCCACAATGATGCACTTGGCCAAAAAGGGCGTATGCGATTTTTCCTGAATATATTCAGGAAAAAACGCATACGCCCTTTTTGGCCAACCAAGCAAGCTTGCAAAGGAAATCTGCACTACAATGAAGTCTCACTTCCCCCCAGTCAAAAGGGCCATATGAAAAAGTGCAAAATCCAGAAAGGCAGGACAGGCCATGGAGAACTGGGAGCCTTGTTATGCTGATGGGTGGGATGTAAATTGCCAACAGACACTGGGGAGAAGTGTATGGTGTTTCCTGAAACATCTAAAAAACAAACCAACAGAGCCTAGGGCACTTCCACTTATGGTCCTATAGCTTAGGGAAATTAAAATCAAAAAGACACAGCCACCCCAAAGTTTGGGACGCCTCTGTTTACAAGAACCTCGTTTACCGTACAAGTTCAATATCACAGAAAGTGAAAAATGGATAAAGAACTTGTGGTACTTACGTACAATGCAGTATCACTCAGCAATGAAATCTATGTCATCAGGCCCGTAGCAGCATAATGAGTGGATTCAGGTACGATGTTTCTAACTGAAATAAGTCACACAGAAAAAGAAACATCATAAGATATCACTAATACACGGAATGTAAACTGGGCTACACAAGAACTGAATTACAGAACAGAACAGGGTCTCAAATTTAGAAAACCAACTTATGCTTGCTTAAGGGGAAAGGTGAGTTGGGGTGCTGCATAAAACCAGAGATTGAAATGAGCACAGATAAAGTTCCTTAAGCCAAATATGGAATAGACAAGAGCTACTCCTTGCTCAACGAAATGGACTCAACACCCCATATTAAACGCCTAAGAATGTACCTGACTAGTAAGTATCTTAAAACCTATGGATTGCTATGTCTGCGAAAGAGAATCAAGCATGTGTACAGGGGCATAAAGGCAGCAGTGATAGGATTGGAGAGGTTCGGTGAGCAAATGAAGACCCTTTGAAGTCATATTGCATGGTACCCATTCCACGGGTTTCAACTACCCAGGTTTAAGGTATTCTTCCTTCAGCTAAAACATGCATGTGGTACCCAGAGTATGATCACCCGTGTGAACGGGAGACGTGTTCAAATATGTCTCAGTTTTCTTCCCCTGGTACTCGGGTGCAACATTCCAGACGCTTTACTAACACTCTCCCCACTTGGAGAGTCAGAGCCTTTAACCCCCTGTTTGGCCCAGTTTGCAAATTCTGCGGAAGATGAACAGGAATAGCGAGAACCAATGAGAGACTAGCTGGAGGTATCTGGACGGGCAAATTTAACTCTCATTTCCCACCAGGAAGAGGAAATAACCAAAGGCTCAGCATGCCGTGCTGGAACAAGATTAGGGCCTGAAGCCATCCTGCGGTGTTGCGGCCAGCTCACAAGAAAGCGAGTTGAAGTAAGGAGCTCAGGGGCACTGTAATTCACAAACCTGCAGAGTTATAAATGACAGCTATCGTCCAAAAATATACTGAAGTAAGGCTGCCAAGAGGACTTGAAAGCGGGGCAGAATTGCAGGAAACCGATTTCAGGAGGTAGACTGGAATTGCATTGAAAGCATAGGAAAAGAGGCAGAACGTCCACAATGATGCACTTGGCCAAAAAGGGCGTATGCGTTTTTTCCTGAATATATTCAGGAAAAAACGCATACGCCCTTTTTGGCCAACCAAGCAAGCTTGCAAAGGAAATCTGCACTACAATGAAGTCTCACTTCGCCCCGGTCAAAAGGGCCATCTGAAAAAAGTGTAAAATCCAGAAAGGCAGGACAGGCCATGGAGAACTGGGAGCCTTGTTATGCTGATGGGCGGAATGTAAATTGCCAACAGACACTCGGGAGAAATGTATGGTGTTTCCTGAAACATCTAAAAAACAAAGCAACAGAGCCTAGGGCACTTCTACTTATGGTCCTATAGCTTAGGGAAATTAAAATCAAAAAGACACAGCCACCCCGAAGTTTGGAACGGCTCTGTTTACAAGAACCTCGTTTACAGTACAAGTTCAACATCGCAGAAAGTGAAAAATGGATAAAGAAGTTGTGGTATTTACTTACAAAGCAATATCACTCAGCAATGAAATCTATGTCATCAGGCTTTTAGCAGCACAATGAGTGGATTCAGGTATGATGATTCTAACTGCAATAAGTCACACAGAAAAAGAAACATCATAAGATATCACTAATACACGGAATGTAAACTGGGCTACACAGGAACTGAATTACAGAACAGAACAGGGTCTCAAATTTAGAAAACCAACTTATGCTTGCTTAAGGGGAAAGGTGAGTTGGGGTGCTGCATAAAACCAGAGATTGAAATGAGCACAGATAAAGTTCCTTAAGCCAAATATGGAATAGACAAGAGCTACTCCTTGCTCAACTAAATGGACTCAACACCCCATATTAAACGCCTAAGAATGTAACTGACTAGTAAGTATCTTAAAACCTATGGATTGCTATGTCTCCGAAAGAGAATCAAGCATGTGTACAGGGGCATAAACGCAGCAGTGATAGGATTGGAGAGGTTCGGTGAGCAAATGAAGACCCTTTGAAGTCATATTGCATGGTACCCATTCCACGGGTTTCAACTACCCAGTTTTAAGGTATTCTTCCTTCAGCTAAAACATGCATGTGGAACCTAGAGTATGATCAACCGTGTGATCGGGAGACGTGTTCAAATATGTCTCAGTTTTCCTCCCCTGGTACTCGGGTGCAACATTCCAGACGCTTTACTAACACTCTCCCCACTTGGAGAGTCAGCGCCTTTAACCTCCTGTTTCGCCCAGTTTGCAATTTCTACGGAAGATGAACAGGAATAGCGAGAACCAATGAGAGACTAGCTGGAGGTGTCTGGACGGGCAAATTTAACTCTCATTTCCCACCAGGAAGAGGAATTAACCAAAGGCTCAGCGTGCCGTGCCGGAACCAGATTAGGGCCTGAAGCCATCCTGCGGTGTTGCGGCCAGGTCACAAGAAAGCGAATTGAAGAAAGGAGCTCAGGGACACTGTAATTCACAAACCTGCAGAGTTATAAATGACAGCTATCGTCCAAAAATATACTGAAGTAAGGCTGCCAAGAGGACTTGAAAGCGGGGCAGAATTGCAGGAAACCGATTTCAGGAGGTAGACTGGAATTGCATTGAAAGCATAGGAAAAGAGGCAGAACGTCCACAATGATGCACTTGGCCAAAAAGGGCGTATGCGGTTTTTCCTGAATATATTCAGGAAAAAACGCATACGCCCTTTTTGGCCAACCAAGCAAGCTTGCAAAGGAAATCTGCACTACAATGAAGTCTCACTTCCCCCCGGTCAAAAGGGCCATCTGAAAAAAGTGTAAAATCCAGAAAGGCAGGACAGGCCATGGAGAACTGGGAGCCTTGTTATGCTGATGGGCGGGATGTAAATTGCCAACAGCCACTCGGGAGAAGTGTATGGTGTTTCCTGAAACATCTAAAAAACAAAGCAACAGAGCCTAGGGCACTTCCACTTATGGTCCTATAGCTTAGGGAAATTAAAATCAAAAAGACACAGCCACCCCAAAGTTTGGGACGCCTCTGTTTACAAGAACCTCATTTACCGTACAATTTCAATATCACAGAAAGTGAAAAATGGATAAAGAACTTGTGGTACTTACGTACAATGCAGTATCACTCAGCAATGAAATCTATGTCATCAGGCCCGTAGCAGCATAATGAGTGGATTCAGGTACGATGATTCTAACTGAAAGAAGCCACACAGAAAAAGAAATATCATAAGATATCACTAATACACGGAATGTAAACTGGGCTACACAGGAACTGAATTACAGAACAGAATAGGGTCTCAAATTTAGAAAACCAACTTATGCTTGCTTAAGGGGAAAGGTGAGTTGGGGTGCTGCATAAAACCAGAGATTGAAATGAGCACACATAAAGTTCCTTAAGCCAAATATGGAATAGACAAGAGCTACTCCTTGCTCAACGAAATGGACTCAACACCCCATATTAAACGCCTAAAAATGTACCTGACTAGTAAGTATCTTAAAACCTATGGATTGCTATGTCTCCAAAAGAGAATCAAGCGTGTGTACAGGGGCATAAACGCAGCAGTGATAGGATTGGAGAGGTTCGGTGAGCAAATGAAGACCCTTTGAAGTCATATTGCATTGTACCCATTCCATGGGTTTCAACTACCCAGTTTTAAGGTATTCTTCCTTCAGCTAAAACATGCATGTGGAACCTAGAGTATGATCAACCACGTGATCGGGAGACGTGTTCAAATATGTCTCAGTTTTCGTACCGTGGTACTCAGGTGCAACATTCCAGACGCTTTACTAACACTCTCCCGACTTGGAGAGTCAGTCCCTTTAACCTCCTGTTTGGCCCAGTTTGCAATTTCTGCGGAAGATGAAAAGGAATAGCGAGAACCAATGAGAGACTAGCTGGAGGTGGCTGGACGGGCAAATTTAACTCTCATTTCCCACCAGGAAGAGGAACTAACCAAAGGCTCAGCGTGCCGTGCCGGAACCAGATTAGGGCCTGAAGCCATCCTGCGGTGTTTTGGCCAGCTGAAAAGAAACCGACTTGAAGAAAGGAGCTCAGGGGCACTGTAATTCACAAACCTGCAGAGTTATAAATGACAGCTATCGTCCAAAAATATACTGAAGTAAGGCTGCCAAGAGGACTTGAAAGCGGGGCAGAATTGCAGGAATCCGATTTCAGGAGGTAGACTGGAATTGCATTGAAAGCATAGGAAAAGAGGCAGAACGTCCACAATGATGCACTTGGCCAAAAAGGGCGTATGCGTTTTTTCCTGAATAAATTCAGGAAAAAACGCATACGCCCTTTTTGGCCAACCAAGCAAGCTTGCAAAGGAAATCTGCACTACAATGAAGTCTCACTTCCCCCCGGTCAAAAGGGCCATCTGAAAAAAGTGTAAAATCCAGAAAGGCAGGACAGGCCATGGAGAACTGGGAGCCTTGTTATGCTGATGGGCGGGATGTAAATTGCCAACAGACACTGGGGAGAAGTGTATGGTGTTTCCTGAAACATCTAAAAAACAAAGCAACAGAGCCTAGGGCACTTCCACTTATGGTCCTATAGCTTAGGGAAATTAAAATCAAAAAGACACAGCCACCCCAAAGTTTGGGGCGGCTCTGTTTACAAGAACCTCATTTACAATACAAGTTCAACATCGCAGAAAGTGAAAAATGGATAAAGAAGTTGTGGTATTTACTTACAAAGCAATATCACTCAGCAATGAAATCTATGTCATCAGGCCCTTAGCAGCACAATGAGTGGATTCAGGTATGATGATTCTAACTGAAATAAGTCACACAGAAAAAGAAACATCATAAGATATCAGTAATACACGGAATGTAAACTTGGCTACACAGGAACTGAATTACAGAACAGAACAGGGTCTCAAATTTAGAAAACCAACTTATGCTTGCTTAAGGGGAAAGGTGAGTTGGGGTGCTGCATAAAACCAGAGATTGAAATGAGCACAGATAAAGTTCCTTAAACCAAATATGGAATAGACAAGAGCTACTCCTTGCTCAACGAAATGGACTCAACACCCCATATTAAACGCCTAAGAATGTACCTGACTAGTAACTATCTTAAAACCTATGGATTACTATGTCTACGAAAGAGAATCAAGCATGTGTGCAGGGGCATAAACGCAGCAGTGATAGGATTGGAGAGGTTCGGTGAGCAAATGAAGACCCTTTGAAGTCATATTGCATGGTACCCATTCCACGGGTTTCAAGTACACAGGTTTAAGGTATTCTTCCTTCAGCTAAAACATGCATGTGGAACCCAGAGTATGATCAACCGTGTGAACGGGAGACGTGTTCAAATATGTCTCAGTTTTCCTCCCCTGGTACTCGGGTGCAACATTCCAGACCCTTTACTAACACTCTCCCCACTTGGAGAGTCAGCGCCTTTAACCCCCTGTTTGGCCCAGTTTGCAATTTCTGCGGAAGATGAACAGGAATAGCGAGAACCAATGAGGGACTAGCTGGAGGTGTCTGGACGGGCAAATTTAACTCTCATTTCCCACCAGGAAGAGGAAATAACCAAAGGCTCAGCGTGCCGTGCCGGAACCAGATTAGGGCCTGAAGCCATCCTGTGGTGTTGCGGACAGCTCACAAGAAAGCGAGTTGAAGAAAGGAGCTCAGGGGCACTGTAATTCACAAACCTGCAGAGTTATAAATGACAGCTATCGTCCAAAAATATACTGAAGTAAGGCTGCCAAGAGGACTTGAAAGTGGGGCAGAATTGCAGGAAACCGATTTCAGGAGGTAGACTGGAATTGCATTGAAAGCATAGGAAAAGAGGCAGAACGTCCACAATGATGCACTTGGCCAAAAAGGGCGTATGCGTTTTTTCCTGAATATATTCAGGAAAAAACGCATACGCCCTTTTTGGCCAACCAAGCAAGCTTGCAAAGGAAATCTGCACTACAATGAAGTCTCACTTCCCCCCGGTCAAAAGGGCCATCTGAAAAAAGTGTAAAATCCAGAAAGGCAGGACAGGCCATGGAGAACTGGGAGCCTTGTTATGCTGATGAGCGGGATGTAAATTGCCAACAGACACTCAGCAGAAGTGTATGGTGTTTCCTGAAACATCTAAAAAACAAAGCAACAGAGCGTAGGGCACTTCTACTTATGGTCCTATAGCTTAGGGAAATTAAAATCAAAAAGACACAGCCACCCCAAAGTTTGGAACGGCTCTGTTTACAGGAACCTCGTTTATAGTACAAGTTCAACATCGCAGAAAGTGAAAAATGGATAAAGAAGTTGTGGTATTTACTTACAAAGCAATATCACTCAGCAATCAAATCTATGTCATCAGGCCCGTAGCAGCATAATGAGTGGATTCAGGTACGATGATTCTAACTGAAATAAGTCACACAGAAAAAGAAACATCATAAGATATCACTAATACACGGAATGTAAACTTGGCTACACAGGAACTGAATTCCAATACAGAACAGGGTCTCAAATTTAGAAAACCAACTTATGCTTGCTTAAGGGGAAAGGTGAGTTGGGGTGCTGCATAAAACCAGAGATTGAAATGAGCACAGATAAAGTTCCTTAAGCCAAATATGGAATAGACAAGAGCTACTCCTTGCTCAACGAAATGGACTCAACACCCCATATTAAACGCCTAAGAATGTACCTGACTAGTAAGTATCTTAAAACCTATGGATTGCTATGTCTCCGAAAGAGAATCAAGCATATGTACAGGGGCATAAACGCAGCACTGATAGGATTGGAGAGGTTCGGTGAGCAAATGAAGACCCTTTGAAGTCATATTGCATGGTACCCATTCCACGGGTTTCAACTACCCTGGTTTAAGGTATTCTTCCTTCAGCTAAAACATGCATGTGGAACCCAGAGTATGATCAACCGTGTGAACGGGAGACGTGTTCAAATATGTCTCAGTTTTCCTCCTCTGGTACTCGGGTGCAACATTCCAGACGCTTTACTAACACTCTCCCCACTTGGAGAGTCAGCGCCTTTAACCCCCTGTTTGGCCCAGTTTGCAATTTCTGCGGAAGATGAACAGGAATAGCGAGAACCAATGAGAGACTAGCTGGAGGTATCTGGACGGGCAAATTTAACTCTCATTTCCCACCAGGAAGAGGAAATAACCAAAGGCTCAGCGTGCCGTGCCGGAACCAGATTAGGGCCTGAAGCCATCCTGCGGTGTTGCGGCCAGCTCACAAGAAAGCGAGTTGAAGAAAGGAGCTCAGGGGCACTGTAATTCACAAACCTGCAGAGTTATAAATGACAGCTATCGTCCAAAAATATACTGAAGTAAGGCTGCCAAGAGGACTTGAAAGCGGGGCAGAATTGCAGGAAACCGATTTCAGGAGGTAGACTGGAATTGCATTGAAAGCATAGGAAAAGAGGCAGAACGTCCACAATGATGCACTTGGCCAAAAAGGGCGTATGTGATTTTTCCTGAATATATTCAGTAAAAAACGCATACGCCCTTTTTGGCCAACCAAGCAAGCTTGCAAAGGAAATCTGCACTACAATGAAGTCTCACTTCCCCCCGGTCAAAAGGGCCATCTGAAAAAAGTGTAAAATCCAGAAAGGCAGGACAGGCCATGGAGAACTGGGAGCCTTGTTATGCTGATGGGCGGGATGTAAATTGCCAACAGACACTCAGGAGAAGTGTATAGTGTTTCCTGAAACATCTAAAAAACAAAGCAACAGAGCCTAGGGCACTTCCACTTATGGTCCTATAGCTTAGGGAAATTAAAATCAAAAAGACACAGCCACCCCAAAGTTTGGGACGCCTCTGTTTACAAGAATCTCATTTACCGTACAAGATCAATATCACAGAAAGTGAAAAATGGATAAAGAACTTGTGGTACTTATGTACAATGCAGTATCACTCAGCAATGAAATCTATGTCATCAGGCCCGTAGCAGCATAATGAGTGGATTCAGGTACGATGATTCTAACTGAAATAAGTCACACAGAAAAAGAAACATCATAAGATATCACTAATACACGGAATGTAAACTTGGCTACACAGGAACTGAATTCCAATACAGAACAGGGTCTCAAATTTAGAAAACCAACTTATGCTTGCTTAAGGGGAAAGGTGAGTTGGGGTGCTGCATAAAACCAGAGATTGAAATGAGCACAGATAAAGTTTCTTAAGGCAAATATGGAATAGACAAGAGCTACTCCTTGCTCAACGAAATGGACTCAACACCGCATATTAAACGCCTAAGAATGTACCTGAGTAGTAAGTATCTTAAAACCTATGGATTGCTATGTCTCCGAAAGAGAATCAAGCATGTGTACAGGGGCATAAACGCAGCAGTGATAGGATTGGAGAGGTTCGGTGAGCAAATGAAGACCCTTTGAAGTCATATTGCATGGTACCCATTCCACGGGTTTCAACTACCCAGGTTTAAGGTATTCTTCCTTCAGCTAAAACGTGCATGTGGAACCCAGAGTATGATCAACCGTGTGAACGGGAGACGTGTTCAAATATGTCTCAGTTTTCCTCCCCTGGTACTCGGGTGCAACATTCCAGACGCTTTACTAACACTCTCCCCACTTGGAGAGTCAGCGCCTTTAACCTCCTGTTTGGCCCAGTTTGCAATTTCGGCGGAAGATGAACAGGAATAGCGAGAACCAATGAGAGACTAGCTGGAGGTGTCTGGACGGGCAAATTTAACTCTCATTTCCCACCAGGAAGAGGAATTAACCAAAGGCTCAGCGTGCCGTGCCGGAACCAGATTAGGGCCTGAAGCCATCCTGCGGTGTTGCGGCCAGGTCACAAGTAAGCGAGTTGAAGAAAGGAGCTCAGGGGCACTGTAATTCACAAACCTGCAGAGTTATAAATGACAGCTATCGTCCAAAAATATACTGAAGTAAGGCTGCCAAGAGGACTTGAAAGCGGGGCAGAATTGCAGGAAACCGATTTCAGGAGGTAGACTGGAATTGCATTGAAAGCATAGGAAAAGAGGCAGAACGTCCACAATGATGCACTTGGCCAAAAAGGGCGTATGCGTTTTTTCCTGAATATATTCAGGAAAAAACGCATACGCCCTTTTTGGCCAACCAAGCAAGCTTGCAAAGGAAATCTGCACTACAATGAAGTCTCACTTCCCCCCGGTCAAAAGGGCCATCTGAAAAATGTGTAAAATCCAGAAAGGCAGGACAGGCCATGGAGAACTGGGAGCCTTGTTATGCTGATGGGCGGGATGTAAATTGCCAACAGCCACTGGGGAGAAGTGTATGGTGTTTCCTGAAACATCTAAAAAACAAAGCAACAGAGCCTAGGGCACTTCCACTTATGGTCCTATAGCTTAGGGAAATTAAAATCAAAAAGACACAGCCACCCCAAAGTTTGGGACGCCTCTGTTTACAAGAACCTCGTTTACCGTACAAGTTTAATATCACAGAAAGTGAAAAATGGATAAAGAACATGTGGTACTTACGTACAATGCAGTATCACTCAGCAATGAAATCTATGTCATCAGGCCCGTAGCAGCATAATGAGTGGATTCAGGTACGATGATTCTAACTGAAATAAGTCACACAGAAAAAGAAACATCATAAGATATCACTAATACACGGAATGTAAACAGGGCTACACAGGAACTGAATTACAGAACAGAACAGGGTCTCAAATTTAGAAAACCAACTTATGCTTGCTTAAGGGGAAAGGTGAGTTGGGGTGCTGCATAAAACCAGAGATTGAAATGAGCACACATAAAGTTCCTTAAGCCAAATATGGAATAGACAAGAGCTACTCCTTGCTCAACGAAATGGACTCA
The DNA here is from genome assembly GCF_964374135.1 of Grampus griseus. Classification (NCBI taxonomy): domain Eukaryota; kingdom Metazoa; phylum Chordata; class Mammalia; order Artiodactyla; family Delphinidae; genus Grampus; species Grampus griseus. Next base: position 101,417 of record NW_028132998.1, on the reverse strand, counting down.
ACACCCCATATTAAATGCCTAAAAATGTACCTGACTAGTAAGTATCTTAAAACCTATGGATTGCTATGTCTCCGAAAGAGAATCAAGCGTGTGTACAGGGGCATAAACGCAGCAGTGATAGGATTGGAGAGGTTCGGTGAGCAAATGAAGACCCTTTGAAGTCAGATTGCATGGTACCCATTCCACGGGTTTCAACTACCCAGGTTTAAGGTATTCTTCCTTCAGCTAAAACGTGCATGTGGAACCCAGAGTATGATCAACCGTGTGAACGGGAGACGTGTTCAAATATGTCTCAGTTTTCGTACCCTGGTACTCGGGTGCAACATTCCAGACGCTTTACTAACACTCTCCCGACTTGGAGAGTCAGTCCCTTTAACCTCCTGTTTGGCCCAGTTTGCAATTTCTGCGGAAGATGAACAGGAATAGCGAGAACCAATGAGAGACTAGCTGGAGGTGTCTGGACGGGCAAATTTAACTCTCATTTCCCACCAGGAAGAGGAATTAACCAAAGGCTCAGCGTGCCTTGCCGGAATCAGATTAGGGCCTGAAGCCATCCTGCGGTGTTGCGGCCAGCTCACAAGAAAGCGAGTTGAAGAAAGGAGCTCAGGGGCACTGTAATTCACAAACCTGCAGAGTTATAAATGACAGCTATCGTCCAAAAATATACTGAAGTAAGGCTGCCAAGAGGACTTGAAAGCGGGGTAGAATTGCAGGAAACCGATTTCAGGAGGTAGACTGGAATTGCATTCAAAGCATAGGAAAAGAGGCAGAACGTCCACAATGATGCACTTGGACAAAAAAGGGCGTATGCGTTTTTTCCTGAATATATTCAGGAAAAAACGCATACGCCCTTTTTGGCCAACCAAGCAAGCTTGCAAAGGAAATCTGCACTACAATGAAGTCTCACTTCCCCCCGGTCAAAAGGGCCATCTGAAAAAAGTGTAAAATCCAGAAAGGCAGGAGAGGCCATGGAGAACTGGGAGCCTTGTTATGCTGATGGGCGGGATGTAAATTGCCAACAGACACTGGGGAGAAGTGTATGGTGTTTCCTGAAACATCTGAAAAACAAAGCAACAGAGCCTAGGGCACTTCCACTTATGGTCCTATAGCTTAGGGAAATTAAAATCAAAAAGACACAGCCACCCCAAAGTTTGGGGCGCCTCTGTTTACAAGAACCTCATTTACCGTACATGTTCAATATCACAGAAAGTGAAAAATGGATAAAGAACTTGTGGTACTTATGTACAATGCAGTATCACTCAGCAATGAAATCTATGTCATCAGGCCCTTAGCAGCACAATGAGTGGATTCAGGTATGATGATTCTAACTGAAATAAGTCACACAGAAAAAGAAACATCATAAGATATCAGTAATACACGGAATGTAAACTTGGCTACACAGGAACTGAATTCCAATACAGAACAGGGTCTCAAATTTAGAAAACCAACTTATGCTTGCTTAAGGGGAAAGGTGAGTTGGGGTGCTGCATAAAACCAGAGATTGAAATGAGCACAGATAAAGTTCCTTAAGCCAAATATGGAATAGACAAGAGCTACTCCTTGCTCAACGAAATGGACTCAACACCCCATATTAAACGCCTAAGAATGTACCTGACTTGTAAGTATCTTAAAACGTATGGATTACTATGTCTGCGAAAGAGAATCAAGCATGTGTGCAGGGGCATAAACGCAGCAGTGATAGGATTGGAGAGGTTCGGTGAGCAAATGAAGACCCTTTGAAGTCATATTGCATGGTACCCATTCCAAGGGTTTCAAGTACACAGGTTTAAGGTATTCTTCTTTCAGCTAAAACATGCATGTGGAACCCAGAGTATGATCAACCGTGTGAACGGGAGACGTGTTCAAATATGTCTCAGTTTTCCTCCCCTGGTACTCGGGTGCAACATTCCAGACGCTTTACTAACACTCTCCCCACTTGGAGAGTCAGCGCCTTTAACCCCCTGTTTGGCCCAGTTTGCAATTTCTGCGGAAGATGAACAGGAATAGCGAGAACCAATGAGAGACTAGCTGGAGGTATCTGGACGGGCAAATTTAACTCTCATTTCCCACCAGGAAGAGGAAATAACCAAAGGCTCAGCGTGCCGTGCCAGAACCAGATTAGGTCCTGAAGCCATCCTGCGGTGTTGCGGCCAGCTCACAAGAAAGCGAGTTGAAGAAAGGAGCTCAGGGGCACTGTAATTCACAAACCTGCAGAGTTATAAATGACAGCTATCGTCCAAAAATATACTGAAGTAAGGCTGCCAAGAGGACTTGAAAGCGGGGCAGAATTGCAGGAAACCGATTTCAGGAGGTAGACTGGAATTGCATTGAAAGCATAGGAAAAGGGGCAGAACGTCCACAATGATGCACTTGGCCAAAAAGGGCGTATGCGTTTTTTCCTGAATATATTCAGGAAAAAACGCATACGCCCTTTTTGGCCAACCAAGCAAGCTTGCAAAGGAAATCTGCACTACAATGAAGTCTCACTTCCCCCCGGTCAAAAGGGCCATCTGAAAAAAGTGTAAAATCCAGAAAGGCAGGACAGGCCATGGAGAACTGGGAGCCTTGTTATGCTGATGGGCGGGATGTAAATTGCCAAGAGACACTCGGGAGAAGTGTATGGTGTTTCCTGAAACATTTAAAAAACAAAGCAACAGAGCCTAGGGCACTTCCACTTATGGTCCTATAGCTTAGGGAAATTAAAATCAAAAAGACACAGCCACCCCAAAGTTTGGGACGCCTCTGTTTACAAGAATCTCATTTACCGTACAAGATCAATATCACAGAAAGTGAAAAATGGATAAAGAACTTGTGGTACTTATGTACAATGCAGTATCACTCAGCAATGAAATCTATGTCATCAGGCCCGTAGCAGCATAATGAGTGGATTCAGGTACGATGATTCTAACTGAAATAAGTCACACAGAAAAAGAAACATCATAAGATATCACTAATACACGGAATGTAAACTTGGCTACACAGGAACTGAATTCCAATACAGAACAGGGTCTCAAATTTAGAAAACCAACTTATGCTTGCTTAAGGGGAAAGGTGAGTTGGGGTGCTGCATAAAACCAGAGATTGAAATGAGCACAGATAAAGTTTCTTAAGGCAAATATGGAATAGACAAGAGCTACTCCTTGCTCAACGAAATGGACTCAACACCGCATATTAAACGCCTAAGAATGTACCTGAGTAGTAAGTATCTTAAAACCTATGGATTGCTATGTCTCCGAAAGAGAATCAAGCATGTGTACAGGGGCATAAACGCAGCAGTGATAGGATTGGAGAGGTTCGGTGAGCAAATGAAGACCCTTTGAAGTCATATTGCATGGTACCCATTCCACGGGTTTCAACTACCCAGGTTTAAGGTATTCTTCCTTCAGCTAAAACGTGCATGTGGAACCCAGAGTATGATCAACCGTGTGAACGGGAGACGTGTTCAAATATGTCTCAGTTTTCCTCCCCTGGTACTCGGGTGCAACATTCCAGACGCTTTACTAACACTCTCCCCACTTGGAGAGTCAGCGCCTTTAACCTCCTGTTTGGCCCAGTTTGCAATTTCGGCGGAAGATGAACAGGAATAGCGAGAACCAATGAGAGACTAGCTGGAGGTGTCTGGACGGGCAAATTTAACTCTCATTTCCCACCAGGAAGAGGAATTAACCAAAGGCTCAGCGTGCCGTGCCGGAACCAGATTAGGGCCTGAAGCCATCCTGCGGTGTTGCGGCCAGGTCACAAGTAAGCGAGTTGAAGAAAGGAGCTCAGGGGCACTGTAATTCACAAACCTGCAGAGTTATAAATGACAGCTATCGTCCAAAAATATACTGAAGTAAGGCTGCCAAGAGGACTTGAAAGCGGGGCAGAATTGCAGGAAACCGATTTCAGGAGGTAGACTGGAATTGCATTGAAAGCATAGGAAAAGAGGCAGAACGTCCACAATGATGCACTTGGCCAAAAAGGGCGTATGCGTTTTTTCCTGAATATATTCAGGAAAAAACGCATACGCCCTTTTTGGCCAACCAAGCAAGCTTGCAAAGGTAATCTGCACTACAATGAAGTCTCACTTCCCCCCGGTCAAAAGGGCCATCTGAAAAAAGTGTAAAATCCAGAAAGGCAGGACAGGCCATGGAGAACTGGGAGCCTTGTTATGCTGATGGGCGGGATGTAAATTGCCAACAGCCACTGGGGAGAAGTGTATGGTGTTTCCTGAAACATCTAAAAAACAAAGCAACAGAGCCTAGGGCACTTCCACTTATGGTCCTATAGCTTAGGGAAATTAAAATCAAAAAGACACAGCCACCCCAAAGTTTGGGACGCCTCTGTTTACAAGAACCTCGTTTACCGTACAAGTTTAATATCACAGAAAGTGAAAAATGGATAAAGAACTTGTGGTACTTATGTACAATGCAGTATCACTCAGCAATGAAATCTATGTCATCAGGCCCGTAGCAGCATAATGAGTGGATTCAGGTACGATGATTCTAACTGAAATAAGTCACACAGAAAAAGAAACATCATAAGATATCACTAATACACGGAATGTAAACTGGGCTACACAGGAACTGAATTACAGAACAGAACAGGGTCTCAAATTTAGAAAACCAACTTATGCTTGCTTAAGGGGAAAGGTGAGTTGGGGTGCTGCATAAAACCAGAGATTGAAATGAGCACACATAAAGTTCCTTAAGCCAAATATGGAATAGACAAGAGCTACTCCTTGCTCAACGAAATGGACTCAACACCCCATATTAAATGCCTAAAAATGTACCTGACTAGTAAGTATCTTAAAACCTATGGATTGCTATGTCTCCGAAAGAGAATCAAGCGTGTGTACAGGGGCATAAACGCAGCAGTGATAGGATTGGAGAGGTTCGGTGAGCAAATGAAGACCCTTTGAAGTCATATTGCATGGTACCCATTCCACGGGTTTCAACTACCCAGTTTTAAGGTATTCTTCCTTCAGGTAAAACATGCATGTGGAACCTAGAGTATGATCAACCATGTGATCGGGAGACGTGTTCAAATATGTCTCAGTTTTCCTCCCCTGGTACTCGGGTGCAACATTCCAGACGCTTTACTAACACTCTCCCCACTTGGAGAGTCAGCGCCTTTAACCCCCTGTTTGGCCCATTTTGCAATTTCGGCGGAAGATGAACAGGAATAGCGAGAACCAATGAGAGACTAGCTGGAGGTGTCTGGACGGGCAAATTTAACTCTCATTTCCCACCAGGAAGAGGAATTAACCAAAGGCTCAGCGTGCCGTGCCGGAACCAGATTAGGGCCTGAAGCCATCCTGCGGTGTTGCGGCCAGGTCACAAGAAAGCAAGTTGAAGAAAGGAGCTCAGGGGCACTGTAATTCACAAACCTGCAGAGTTATAAATGACAGCTATCGTCCAAAAATATACTGAAGTAAGGCTGCCAAGAGGACTTGAAAGCGGGGCAGAATTGCAGGAAACCGATTTCAGGAGGTAGACTGGAATTGCATTGAAAGCATAGGAAAAGAGGCAGAACGTCCACAATGATGCACTTAGCCAAAAAGGGCGTATGCGTTTTTTCCTGAATATATTCAGGAAAAAACGCATACGCCCTTTTTGGCCAACCAAGCAAGCTTGCAAAGGAAATCTGCACTACAATGAAGTCTCACTTCCCCTCGGTCAAAAGGGCCATCTGAAAAAAGTGTAAAATCCAGAAAGGCAGGACAGGCCATGGAGAACTGGGAGCCTTGTTATGCTGATGGGCGGGATGTAAATTGCCAACAGACACTCGGGAGAAGTGTATGGTGTTTCCTGAAACATTTAAAAAACAAAGCAACAGAGCCTAGGGCACTTCCACTTATGGTCCTATAGCTTAGGGAAATTAAAATCAAAAAGACACAGCCACGCCAAAGTTTGGGACGCCTCTGTTTACAAGAATCTCATTTACCGTACAAGTTCAATATCACAGAAAGTGAAAAATGGATAAAGAACTTGTGGTACTTATGTACAATGCAGTATCACTCAGCAATGAAATCTATGTCATCAGGCCCGTAGCAGCATAATGAGTGGATTCAGGTACGATGATTCTAACTGAAATAAGTCACACAGAAAAAGAAACATCATAAGATATCACTAATACACGGAATGTAAACTTGGCTACACAGGAACTGAATTCCAATACAGAACAGGGTCTCAAATTTAGAAAACCAACTTATGCTTGCTTAAGGGGAAAGGTGAGTTGGGGTGCTGCATAAAACCAGAGATTGAAATGAGCACACATAAAGTTTCTTAAGGCAAATATGGAATAGACAAGAGCTACTCCTTGCTCAACGAAATGGACTCAACACCGCATATTAAACGCCTAAGAATGTACCTGACTAGTAAGTGTCTTAAAACCTATGGATTGCTATGTCTCCGAAAGAGAATCAAGCATGTGTACAGGGGCATAAACGCAGCAGTGATAGGATTGGAGAGGTTCGGTGAGCAAATGAAGACCCTTTGAAGTCATATTGCATGGTACCCATTCCACGGGTTTCAACTACCCAGGTTTAAGGTATTCTTCCTTCAGCTAAAACGTGCATGTGGAACCCAGAGTATGATGAACCGTGTGAACGGGAGACGTGTTCAAATATGTCTCAGTTTTCCTCCCCTGGTACTCGGGTGCAACATTCCAGACGCTTTACTAACACTCTCCCCACTTGGAGAGTCAGCGCCTTTAACCTCCTGTTTGGCCCAGTTTGCAATTTCGGCGGAAGATGAACAGGAATAGCGAGAACCAATGAGAGACTAGCTGGAGGTGTCTGGACGGGCAAATTTAACTCTCATTTCCCACCAGGAAGATGAATTAACCAAAGGCTCAGCGTGCCGTGCCGGAACCAGATTAGGGCCTGAAGCCATCCTGCGGTGTTGCGGCCAGGTCACAAGTAAGCGAGTTGAAGAAAGGAGCTCAGGGGCACCGTAATTCACAAACCTGCAGAGTTATAAATGACAGCTATCGTCCAAAAATATACTGAAGTAAGGCTGCCAAGAGGACTTGAAAGCGGGGCAGAATTGCAGGAAACCGATTTCAGGAGGTAGACTGGAATTGCTTTCAAAGCATAGGAAAAGAGGCAGAACGTCCACAATGATGCACTTGGCCAAAAAGGGCGTATGCGTTTTTTCCTGAATATATTCAGGAAAAAACGCATACGCCCTTTTTGGCCAACCAAGCAAGCTTGCAAAGGAAATCTGCACTACAATGAAGTCTCACTTCCCCCCGGTCAAAAGGGCCATCTGAAAAAAGTGTAAAATCCAGAAAGGCAGGACAGGCCATGGAGAACTGGGAGCCTTGTTATGCTGATGGGCGGGATGTAAATTGCCAACAGCCACTGGGGAGAAGTGTATGGTGTTTCCTGAAACATCTAAAAAACAAAGCAACAGAGCCTAGGGCACTTCCACTTATGGTCCTATAGCTTAGGGAAATTAAAATCAAAAAGACACAGCCACCCCAAAGTTTGGGACGCCTCTGTTTACAAGAACCTCGTTTACCGTACAAGTTTAATATCACAGAAAGTGAAAAATGGATAAAGAACTTGTGGTACTTACATACAATGCAGTATCACTCAGCAATGAAATCTATGTCATCAGGCCCGTAGCAGCATAATGAGTGGATTCAGGTACGATGATTCTAACTGAAATAAGTCACACAGAAAAAGAAACATCATAAGATATCACTAATACACGGAATGTAAACTGGGCTACACAGGAACTGAATTACAGAACAGAACAGGGTCTCAAATTTAGAAAACCAACTTATGCTTGCTTAAGGGGAAAGGTGAGTTGGGGTGCTGCATAAAACCAGAGATTGAAATGAGCACACATAAAGTTCCTTAAGCCAAATATGGAATAGACAAGAGCTACTCCTTGCTCAACGAAATGGACTGAACACCCCATATTAAATGCCTAAAAATGTACCTGACTAGTAAGTATCTTAAAACCTATGGATTGCTATGTCTTCAAAAGAGAATCAAGCGTGTGTACAGGGGCATAAACGCAGCAGTGATAGGATTGGAGAGGTTCGGTGAGCAAATGAAGACCCTTTGAAGTCATATTGCATGGTACCCATTCCACGGGTTTCAACTACCCAGGTTTAAGGTATTCTTCCTTCAGCTAAAACGTGCATGTGGAACCCAGAGTATGATCAACCGTGTGAACGGGAGACGTGTTCAAATATGTCTCAGTTTTCCCCCCTGGTACTCGGGTGCAACATTCCAGACGCTTTACTAACACTCTCCCCACTTGGAGAGTCAGCGCCTTTAACCTCCTGTTTGGCGCAGTTTGCAATTTCGGCGGAAGATGAACAGGAATAGCGAGAACCAATGAGAGACTAGCTGGAGGTGTCTGGACGGGCAAATTTAACTCTCATTTCCCACCAGGAAGAGGAATTAACCAAAGGCTCAGCGTGCCGTGCCGGAACCAGATTAGGGCCTGAAGCCATCCTGCGGTGTTGCGGCCAGGTCACAAGAAAGCGAGTTGAAGAAAGGAGCTCAGGGGCACTGTAATTCACAAACCTGCAGAGTTATAAATGACAGCTATCGTCCAAAAATATACTGAAGTAAGGCTGCCAAGAGGACTTGAAAGCGGGGCAGAATTGCAGGAAACCGATTTCAGGAGGTAGACTGGAATTGCATTGAAAGCATAGGAAAAGAGGCAGAACGTCCACAATGATGCACTTGGCCAAAAAGGGCGTATGCGTTTTTTCCTGAATATATTCAGGAAAAAACGCATACGCCCTTTTTGGCCAACCAAGCAAGCTTGCAAAGGAAATCTGCACTACAATGAAGTCTCACTTCCCCCCGGTCAAAAGGGCCATCTGAAAAAAGTGTAAAATCCAGAAAGGCAGGACAGGCCATGGAGAACTGGGAGCCTTGTTATGCTGATGGGCGGGATGTAAATTGCCAACAGACACTCGGGAGAAGTGTATGGTGTTTCCTGAAACATTTAAAAAACAAAGCAACAGAGCCTAGGGCACTTCCACTTATGGTCCTATAGCTTAGGGAAATTAAAATCAAAAAGACACAGCCACCCCAAAGTTTGGGACGCCTCTGTTTACAAGAATCTCATTTACCGTACAAGTTCAATATCACAGAAAGTGAAAAATGGATAAAGAACTTGTGGTACTTATGTACAATGCAGTATCACTCAGCAATGAAATCTATGTCATCAGGCCCGTAGCAGCATAATGAGTGGATTCAGGTACGATGATTCTAACTGAAATAAGTCACACAGAAAAAGAAACATCATAAGATATCACTAATACACGGAATGTAAACTTGGCTACACAGGAACTGAATTCCAATACAGAACAGGGTCTCAAATTTAGAAAACCAACTTATGCTTGCTTAAGGGGAAAGGTGAGTTGGGGTGCTGCATAAAACCAGAGATTGAAATGAGCACAGATAAAGTTTCTTAAGGCAAATATGGAATAGACAAGAGCTACTCCTTGCTCAACGAAATGGACTCAACACCGCATATTAAACGCCTAAGAATGTACCTGACTAGTAAGTATCTTAAAACCTATGGATTGCTATGTCTCCGAAAGAGAATCAAGCATGTGTACAGGGGCATAAACGCAGCAGTGATAGGATTGGAGAGGTTCGGTGAGCAAATGAAGACCCTTTGAAGTCATATTGCATGGTACCCATTCCACGGGTTTCAACTACCCAGGTTTAAGGTATTCTTCCTTCAGCTAAAACGTGCATGTGGAACCCAGAGTATGATCAACCGTGTGAACGGGAGACGTGTTCAAATATGTCTCAGTTTTCCTCCTCTGGTACTCGGGTGCAACATTCCAGACGCTTTACTAACACTCTCCCCACTTGGAGAGTCAGCGCCTTTAACATCCTGTTTGGCCCAGTTTGCAATTTCGGCGGAAGATGAACAGGAATAGCGAGAACCAATGAGAGACTAGCTGGAGGTGTCTGGACGGGCAAATTTAACTCTCATTTCCCACCAGGAAGATGAATTAACCAAAGGCTCAGCGTGCCGTGCCGGAACCAGATTAGGGCCTGAAGCCATCCTGCGGTGTTGCGGCCAGGTCACAAGTAAGCGAGTTGAAGAAAGGAGCTCAGGGGCACCGTAATTCACAAACCTGCAGAGTTATAAATGACAGCTATCGTCCAAAAATATACTGAAGTAAGGCTGCCAAGAGGACTTGAAAGCGGGGCAGAATTGCAGGAAACCGATTTCAGGAGGTAGACTGGAATTGCTTTCAAAGCATAGGAAAAGAGGCAGAACGTCCACAATGATGCACTTGGCCAAAAAGGGCGTATGCGTTTTTTCCTGAATATATTCAGGAAAAAACGCATACGCCCTTTTTGGCCAACCAAGCAAGCTTGCAAAGGAAATCTGCACTACAATGAAGTCTCACTTCCCCCCAGTCAAAAGGGCCATCTGAAAAAAGTGTAAAATCCAGAAAGGCAGGACAGGCCATGGAGAACTGGGAGCCTTGTTATGCTGATGGGCGGGATGTAAATTGCCAACAGCCACTGGGGAGAAGTGTATGGTGTTTCCTGAAACATCTAAAAAACAAAGCAACAGAGCCTAGGGCACTTCCACTTATGGTCCTATAGCTTAGGGAAATTAAAATCAAAAAGACACAGCCACCCCAAAGTTTGGGACGCCTCTGTTTACAAGAACCTCGTTTACCGTACAAGTTTAATATCACAGAAAGTGAAAAATGGATAAAGAACTTGTGGTACTTACGTACAATGCAGTATCACTCAGCAATGAAATCTATGTCATCAGGCCCGTAGCAGCATAATGAGTGGATTCAGGTACGATGATTCTAACTGAAATAAGTCACACAGAAAAAGAAACATCATAAGATATCACTAATACACGGAATGTAAACTGGGCTACACAGGAACTGAATTACAGAACAGAAGAGGGTCTCAAATTTAGAAAACCAACTTATGCTTGCTTAAGGGGAAAGGTGAGTTGGGGTGCTGCATAAAACCAGAGATTGAAATGAGCACACATAAAGTTCCTTAAGCCAAATATGGAATAGACAAGAGCTACTCCTTGCTCAACGAAATGGACTCAACACCCCATATTAAACGCGTAAAAATCTACCTGACTAGTAAGTATCTTAAAACCTATGGATTGCTATGTCTCCAAAAGAGAATCAAGCGTGTGTACAGGGGCATAAACGCAGCAGTGATAGGATTGGAGAGGTTCGGTGAGCAAATGAAGACCCTTTGAAGTCATATTGCATGGTACCCATTCCACGGGTTTCAACTACCCAGTTTTAAGGTATTCTTCCTTCAGCTAAAACATGCATGTGGAACGTAGAGTATGATCAACCATGTGATCGGGAGACGTGTTCAAATATGTCTCAGTTTTCGTACCCTGGTACTCAGGTGCAACATTCCAGACGCTTTACTAACACTCTCCCCACTTGGAGAGTCAGTCCCTTTAACTTCCTGTTTGGCCCAGTTTGCAATTTCGGCGGAAGATGAACAGGAATAACGAGAACCAATGAGAGACTAGCTGGAGGTGTCTGGACGGGCAAATTTAACTCTCATTTCCCACCAGGAAGAGGAATTAACCAAAGGCTCAGCGTGCCGTGTCGGAACCAGATTAGGGCCTGAAGCCATCCTGCGGTGTTGCGGCCAGCTCAAAAGAAAACGAGTTGAAGAAAGGAGCTCAGGGGCACTGTAATTCACAAACCTGCAGAGTTATAAATGACAGCTATCGTCCAAAAATATACTGAAGTAAGGCTGCCAAGAGGACTTGAAAGCGGGGCAGAATTGCAGGAAACCGATTTCAGGAGGTAGACTGGAATTGCATTGAAAGCATAGGAAAAGAGGCAGAACGTCCACAATGATGCACTTGGCCAAAAAGGGCATATGCGTTTTTTCCTGAATATATTCAGGAAAAAACGCATACGCCCTTTTTGGCCAACCAAGCAAGCTTGCAAAGGAAATCTGCACTACAATGAAGTCTCACTTCCCCCCGGTCAAAAGGGCCATCTGAAAAAAGTGTAAAATCCAGAAAGGCAGGACAGGCCATGGAGAACTGGGAGCCTTGTTATGCTGATGGGCGGGATGTAAATTGCCAACAGACACTCGGGAGAAGTGTATGGTGTTTCCTGAAGCATCTAAGAAACAAAGGAACAGAGCCTAGGGCAATTCCACTTATGGTCCTATAGCTTAGGGAAATTAAAATCAAAAAGACACAGCCACCCCAAAGTTTGGGACTTCTCTGTTTACAAGAACCTCGTTTACCGAACAAGTTCAATATCACAGAAAGTGAAAAATGGATAAAGAAATTGTGGTACTTACGTACAATGCAGTATCACTCAGCAATGAAATCTATGTCATCAGGCCCGTAGCAGCATAATGAGTGGATTCAGGTACGATGATTCTAACTGAAATAAGTCACACAGAAAAAGAAACATCATAAGATATCACTAATACACGGAATGTAAACTTGGCTACACAGGAACTGGATTACAGAACAGAACAGGGTCTCAAATTTAGAAAACCAACTTATGCTTGCTTAAGGGGAAAGGTGAGTTGGGGTGCTGCATAAAACCAGAGATTGAAATGAGCACACATAAAGTTCCTTAAGCCAAATATGGAATAGACAAGAGCTACTCCTTGCTCAACGAAATGGACTCAACACCCCATATTAAACGCCTAAAAATGTACCTGACTAGTAAGTATCTTAAAACCTATGGATTGCTATGTCTCCGAAAGAGAATCAAGCATGTGTACAGGGGCATAAACGCAGCAGTGATAGGATTGGAGAGGTTCGGTGAGCAAATGAAGACCCTTTGACGTCATATTGCATGGTACCCATTCCACGGGTTTCAACTACCCAGGTTTAAGGTATTCCTCCTTCAGCTAAAACATGCATGTGGAACCCAGAGTATGATCAACCGTGTGAACGGGAGACGTGTTCAAATATGTCTCAGTTTTCCTCCCCTGGTACTGAGGTGCAACATTCCAGACGCTTTACTAACACTCTCCGCACTTGGAGAGTCAGCGCCTTTAACCGTCTGTTTGGCCCAGTTTGCAATTTCTGCGGAAGATGAACAGGAATAGCGATAACCAATGAGAGACTAGCTATAGGTATCTGGACGGGCAAATTTAACTCTCATTTCCCACCAGGAAGAGGAATTAACCAAAGGCTCAGCGTACCGTCCCGGAACCAGATTAGGGCCTGAAGCCATCCTGCGGTGTTGCGGCCAGCTCAAAAGAAAACGAGTTGAAGAAAGGAGCTCAGGGGCACTGTAATTCACAAACCTGCAGAGTTATAAATGACAGCTATCGTCCAAAAATATACTGAAGTAAGGCTGCCAAGAGGACTTGAAAGCGGGGCAGAATTGCAGGAAACCGATTTCAGGAGGTAGACTGGAATTGCATTGAAAGCATAGGAAAAGAGGCAGAACGTCCACAATGATGCACTTGGCCAAAAAGGGCGTATGCATTTTTTCCTGAATATATTCAGGAAAAAACGCATACGCCCTTTTTGGCCAACCAAGCAAGCTTGCAAAGGAAATCTGCACTACAATGAAGTCTTACTTCCCCCCGGTCAAAAGGGCCATCTGAAAAAAGTGTAAAATCCAGAAAGGCAGGACAGGCCATGGAGAACTGGGAGCCTTGTTATGCTGATGGGCGGGATGTAAATTGCCAACAGACACTCGGGAGAAGTGTATGGTGTTTCCTGAAGCATCTAAGAAACAAAGGAACAGAGCCTAGGGCAATTCCACTTATGGTCCTATAGCTTAGGGAAATTAAAATCAAAAAGACACAGCCACCCCAAAGTTTGGGACTTCTCTGTTTACAAGAACCTCGTTTACCGAACAAGTTCAATATCACAGAAAGTGAAAAATGGATAAAGAAATTGTGGTACTTACGTACAATGCAGTATCACTCAGCAATGAAATCTATGTCATCAGGCCCGTAGCAGCATAATGAGTGGATTCAGGTACGATGATTCTAACTGAAATAAGTCACACAGAAAAAGAAACATCATAAGATATCACTAATACACGGAATGTAAACTTGGCTACACAGGAACTGAATTCCAATACAGAACAGGGTCTCAAATTTAGAAAAACAACTTATGCTTGCTTAAGGGGAAAGGTGAGTTGGGGTGCTGCATAAAACCAGAGATTGAAATGAGCACAGATAAAGTTCCTTAAGCCAAATATGGAATAGACAAGAGCTACTCCTTGCTCAACGAAATGGACTCAACACCCCATATTAAACGCCTAAAAATGTACCTGTCTAGTAAGTATCTTAAAACCTATGGATTGCTATGTCTCCGAAAGAGAATCAAGCATGTGTACAGGGGCATAAACGCAGCAGTGATAGGATTGGAGAGGTTCGGTGAGCAAATGAAGACCCTTTGACGTCATATTGCATGGTACCCATTCCACGGGTTTCAACTACCCAGGTTTAAGGTATTCCTCCTTCAGCTAAAACATGCATGTGGAACCCAGAGTATGATCAACCGTGTGAACGGGAGACGTGTTCAAATATGTCTCAGTTTTCCTCCCCTGGTACTGAGGTGCAACATTCCAGACGCTTTACTAACACTCTCCGCACTTGGAGAGTCAGCGCCTTTAACCGTCTGTTTGGCCCAGTTTGCAATTTCTGCGGAAGATGAACAGGAATAGCGATAACCAATGAGAGACTAGCTATAGGTATCTGGACGGGCAAATTTAACTCTCATTTCCCACCAGGAAGAGGAATTAACCAAAGGCTCAGCGTACCGTCCCGGAACCAGATTAGGGCCTGAAGCCATCCTGCGGTGTTGCGGCCAGCTCAAAAGAAAACGAGTTGAAGAAAGGAGCTCAGGGGCACTGTAATTCACAAACCTGCAGAGTTATAAATGACAGCTATCGTCCAAAAATATACTGAAGTAAGGCTGCCAAGAGGACTTGAAAGCGAGGCAGAATTGCAGGAAACCGATTTCAGGAGGTAGACTGGAATTGCATTGAAAGCATAGGAAAAGAGGCAGAACGTCCACAATGATGCACTTGGCCAAAAAGGGCGTATGCGTTTTTTCCTGAATATATTCAGGAAAAAACGCATACGCCCTTTTTGGCCAACCAAGCAAGCTTGCAAAGGAAATCTGCACTACAATGAAGTCTCACTTCCCCCCGGTCAAAAGGGCCATCTGAAAAAAGTGTAAAATCCAGAAAGGCAGGACAGGCCATGGAGAACTGGGAGCCTTGTTATGCTGATGGGCGGGATGTAAATTGCCAACAGACACTCGGGAGAAGTGTATGGTGTTTCCTGAAGCATCTAAGAAACAAAGGAACAGAGCCTAGGGCAATTCCACTTATGGTCCTATAGCTTAGGGAAATTAAAATCAAAAAGACACAGCCACCCCAAAGTTTGGGACTTCTCTGTTTACAAGAACCTCATTTACCGAACAAGTTCAATATCACAGAAAGTGAAAAATGGATAAAGAAATTGTGGTACTTACGTACAATGCAGTATCACTCAGCAATGAAATCTATGTCATCAGGCCCGTAGCAGCATAATGAGTGGATTCAGGTACGATGATTCTAACTGAAATAAGTCACACAGAAAAAGAAACATCATAAGATATCACTAATACACGGAATGTAAACTTGGCTACACAGGAACTGAATTCCAATACAGAACAGGGTCTCAAATTTAGAAAACCAACTTATGCTTGCTTAAGGGGAAAGGTGAGTTGGGGTGCTGCATAAAACCAGAGATTGAAATGAGCACAGATAAAGTTCCTTAAGCCAAATATGGAATAGACAAGAGCTACTCCTTGCTCAACGAAATGGACTCAACACCCCATATTAAACGCCTAAAAATGTACCTGTCTAGTAAGTATCTTAAAACCTATGGATTGCTATGTCTCCGAAAGAGAATCAAGCATGTGTACAGGGGCATAAACGCAGCAGTGATAGGATTGGAGAGGTTCGGTGAGCAAATGAAGACCCTTTGACGTCATATTGCATGGTACCCATTCCACGGGTTTCAACTACCCAGGTTTAAGGTATTCCTCCTTCAGCTAAAACATGCATGTGGAACCCAGAGTATGATCAACCGTGTGAACGGGAGACGTGTTCAAATATGTCTCAGTTTTCCTCCCCTGGTACTGAGGTGCAACATTCCAGACGCTTTACTAACACTCTCCGCACTTGGAGAGTCAGCGCCTTTAACCGTCTGTTTGGCCCAGTTTGCAATTTCTGCGGAAGATGAACAGGAATAGCTATAACCAATGAGAGACTAGCTATAGGTATCTGGACGGGCAAATTTAACTCTCATTTCCCACCAGGAAGAGGAATTAACCAAAGGCTCAGCGTACCGTCCCGGAACCAGATTAGGGCCTGAAGCCATCCTGCGGTGTTGCGGCCAGCTCAAAAGAAAACGAGTTGAAGAAAGGAGCTCAGGGGCACTGTAATTCACAAACCTGCAGAGTTATAAATGACAGCTATCGTCCAAAAATATACTGAAGTAAGGCTGCCAAGAGGACTTGAAAGCGAGGCAGAATTGCAGGAAACCGATTTCAGGAGGTAGACTGGAATTGCATTGAAAGCATAGGAAAAGAGGCAGAACGTCCACAATGATGCACTTGGCCAAAAAGGGCGTATGCGTTTTTTCCTGAATATATTCAGGAAAAAACGCATACGCCCTTTTTGGCCAACCAAGCAAGCTTGCAAAGGAAATCTGCACTACAATGAAGTCTCACTTCCCCCCGGTCAAAAGGGCCATCTGAAAAAAGTGTAAAATCCAGAAAGGCAGGACAGGCCATGGAGAACTGGAAGCCTTGTTATGCTGATGGGCGGGATGTAAATTGCCAACAGACACTCGGGAGAAGTGTATGGTGTTTCCTGAAGCATCTAAGAAACAAAGGAACAGAGCCTAGGGCAATTCCACTTATGGTCCTATAGCTTAGGGAAATTAAAATCAAAAAGACACAGCCACCCCAAAGTTTGGGACTTCTCTGTTTACAAGAACCTCGTTTACCGAACAAGTTCAATATCACAGAAAGTGAAAAATGGATAAAGAAATTGTGGTACTTACGTACAATGCAGTATCACTCAGCAATGAAATCTATGTCATCAGGCCCGTAGCAGCATAATGAGTGGATTCAGGTACGATGATTCTAACTGAAATAAGTCACACAGAAAAAGAAACATCATAAGATATCACTAATACACGGAATGTAAACTTGGCTACACAGGAACTGAATTCCAATACAGAACAGGGTCTCAAATTTAGAAAACCAACTTATGCTTGCTTAAGGGGAAAGGTGAGTTGGGGTGCTGCATAAAACCAGAGATTGAAATGAGCACAGATAAAGTTCCTTAAGCCAAATATGGAATAGACAAGAGCTACTCCTTGCTCAACGAAATGGACTCAACACCCCATATTAAACGCCTAAAAATGTACCTGTCTAGTAAGTATCTTAAAACCTATGGATTGCTATGTCTCCGAAAGAGAATCAAGCATGTGTACAGGGGCATAAACGCAGCAGTGATAGGATTGGAGAGGTTCGGTGAGCAAATGAAGACCCTTTGACGTCATATTGCATGGTACCCATTCCACGGGTTTCAACTACCCAGGTTTAAGGTATTCCTCCTTCAGCTAAAACATGCATGTGGAACCCAGAGTATGATCAACCGTGTGAACGGGAGACGTGTTCAAATATGTCTCAGTTTTCCTCCCCTGGTACTGAGGTGCAACATTCCAGACGCTTTACTAACACTCTCCGCACTTGGAGAGTCAGCGCCTTTAACCGTCTGTTTGGCCCAGTTTGCAATTTCTGCGGAAGATGAACAGGAATAGCGATAACCAATGAGAGACTAGCTATAGGTATCTGGACGGGCAAATTTAACTCTCATTTCCCACCAGGAAGAGGAATTAACCAAAGGCTCAGCGTACCGTCCCGGAACCAGATTAGGGCCTGAAGCCATCCTGCGGTGTTGCGGCCAGCTCAAAAGAAAACGAGTTGAAGAAAGGAGCTCAGGGGCACTGTAATTCACAAACCTGCAGAGTTATAAATGACAGCTATCGTCCAAAAATATACTGAAGTAAGGCTGCCAAGAGGACTTGAAAGCGAGGCAGAATTGCAGGAAACCGATTTCAGGAGGTAGACTGGAATTGCATTGAAAGCATAGGAAAAGAGGCAGAACGTCCACAATGATGCACTTGGCCAAAAAGGGCGTATGCGTTTTTTCCTGAATATATTCAGGAAAAAACGCATACGCCCTTTTTGGCCAACCAAGCAAGCTTGCAAAGGAAATCTGCACTACAATGAAGTCTCACTTCCCCCTGGTCAAAAGGGCCATCTGAAAAAAGTGTAAAATCCAGAAAGGCAGGACAGGCCATGGACAACTGGGAGCCTTGTTATGCTGATGGGCGGGATGTAAATTGCCAACAGACACTCGGGAGAAGTGTATGGTGTTTCCTGAAACATCTAAAAAACAAAGCAACAGAGCCTAGGGCACTTCCACTTATGGTCCTATAGCTTAGGGAAATTAAAATCAAAAAGACACAGCCACCCCAAAGTTTGGAACGGCTCTGTTTACAAGAACCTCGTTTACAGTACAAGTTCAACATCGCAGAAAGTGAAAAATGGATAAAGAAGTTATGGTGGAGAAGGCGGAAGATGGCGGAAGAGTAAGACGCGGAGATCACCCTCCTCCCCACAGATACACCAGAAATACATCTACACGTGGAACAACTCCTACAGAACACCTACTGAAGCCTGGCAGAAGACCTCAGACCTCCCAAAAGGCAAGAAACTCCCCACGTACCTGGGTAGGGCAAAAGAAAAAACAGAGACAAAAGAATAGGGACGGCACCTGCACCAGTGGGAGGGAGCTGTGAAGGAGGAAAAGTTTCCACACGCTAGGAAGCCCCTTCGCGGGCGGAGACTGCGGGAGGCGGAGGGGGGAGCTTCGAAGCTGCGGAGTGCACAGCAACGGGTGCGGAGGGCAAAGCGGGGAGATTCCCGCACAGAGGATCGGTGCCGACCGGCACTCACCAGCCCGAGAGGCTTCTCTGCTCACCCGCCGGGGCGGGCGGGGCTGAGAGCTGAGGCCGGAGCGCAGGGAGAGGACTGGGGTTGGCGGCTTGAACATAGCCTGAAGGGGTTAGTGCACCACAGCTAGCCGGGAGGGAGTCGGGGAAAAGCCTGCACCAGCAGAAGAGGCAGGAGACTTTTCCTTCCCTCTTTGTTTCCTGGGGCGTGAGGAGAGGGGTTTAAGAACGCTGCTTAAAGGAACTCCAGAGACGGGCGCGAGCCGCGGCTAAAAGCGCGAACCCCAGAGACGGGCGTGAGCCGCGGCTGAAAGCGCGGACCCCAGAGACGGGCGCGAGCCGCGGCTGAAAGCGCGGAATCCAGAGACGGGCGCGAGCCGCGGCTGAAAGCGCGGAATCCAGAGACGGGCGCGAGCCGCGGCTGAAAGCGCGGAATCCAGAGACGGGCGCGAGCCGCGGCTGAAAGCGCGGAATCCAGAGACGGGCGCGAGCCGCGGCTGAGGGCGCGGACTCCAGAGACGGGCGCAAGCCGCGGCTAAAAGCGCGGACCCCAGAGGTGGGCGGGAGACGTTAAGGCTGCTGCTGCCGCCACCAAGGGGCCTGTGTGCGAGCACAGGTCACTCTCCACACCCCTCTTCCACGGAGCCTGTGCAGCCCGCCACTGCCGGGTTCCCGGGATCCAGGGACAACTTCCCCGGGAGAGCGCACAGCGCGCCTCAGGCTGGTGCAAAGTCACGCCGGCCTTTGCCACCGCAGGCCCGCCCCGCACTCTGTGCCCCTCCGTCCCCGCCGGCCTGAGTGCGCCAGAGCCCCCAATCAGCGGCTCTTTTAACCCCATCCTGTCTGAGCAAAAAACAGACGCCCTCCAGCGATCTACACGCAGTGGCAGGGCCAAATCCAAAGCTTAGCCCTGGGAGCTGTGAGAACAAAGAAGAGAAAGGGAAATCCCTCCCAGCAGCCTCAGAAGCAGCGGATTAAAGCTCCACAATCAGCTTGATGTACCCTGCATCTGTGGAATACCTGAATAGACAACCAATCATCCCCAATTAAGGAAGTGGACTTTAGGAGCAAGATCTATGATTTTTTCCCCTTTCCTCTTTTTGTGAATGTGTATGTGTATGCTTCTGTGTGAGATCTTGTCTGTATAGTCTTGCTTCCACCATTTGTCCTAGGGTTCTATCCGTCCATGTTTTTTTTTAAAATTTTTTTTCTTAATAATTAATTTTAATAACCTTATTATACTTTACCTTCGTTCTTTCTTTCTTTCTTTCCGTCCTTCCTTCCCTCCTTTAGACAACGAATCATCCCAAATTGAGGAGGTGGTCTCTGACAGCAAGATTTAGGATTTTTCCCCATTTACCTCTTTTAGTGAGGGTGTATGTGTATGCTCCTGTGTAAGATTTTGTCTGTATAGCTTTGCTTCCAACATTTGTCCTAGGTTCTTTCCGTCCCTTTTTTTTTTTTTTTCTAAATAAGAAGTTTTTAATTCAATAACTTTATTATACTGTATTTTATTTTTACTGTATCTTCTTTCTTTCTGTCTTTTTTCCTTCTTTCCCTCCTTCCTTCCTTCCTCCCTCCCTCCCTCCCTCCTTTCTTTCCTTCTTGCCTTCTTTCCTTCTTTGCTTCTTTCTTTCTTTCTTCCTTCCTTCCTACCCTCCTTTCCTTCTTTCTTTCCTCATACTTCTACTAATTCCCTCTACTTTTTCTCCCTTTTATCCTGAGCCTGTGGATGAAAAGCTTTTGGTGCTCCAGCCAGGAGGCAGGGCTCTGCCTCTGAGGTAGGACAGCCAACTTCAGGACACTGATCAACAAGAGACCTCCCAGCTCCACATAATATCAAACGGCGAAAATCTCCCAGAGACCTCCATCTTAACACCAGCACCCAGCTTCACTCAACGACCAGCAAGCCACAGTGCTGGAAAACCTATGCCAAACAACTAGCAAAACAGGAACACAACCCCACCCATTAGCAGAGAGGCTGCCTAAAATCATAATAAGGCCACAGACACCCCCAAACACACCACCAGACGTGAACCTGCCCACTAGAGAGACAAGATCCAGCCTCATCCACCACAACACAGGCACTAGCCCCCTCCACCAGGAAGCCTACACAACCCACTGAACCAACCTTAGCCACTAGAGACAGACATCAAAAACAGGAGGAACCACAAACCTGCAGCCTGCAAAAAGGAGACCCCAAACACAGTAAGATAAGCAAAATGAGAAGACAGAAAAACACACAGCAGGTAAAGGAGCAAGATAAAAATGCACCAGACCTAACAAATGAAGAGGAAATAGGCAGTCTACCTGAAAGAGAATTCAGAATAATGATAGTAAGGTTGATCCGAAATCTTGGAGATAGAATGGACAATAGATTGGACAAAATGCAAGAATCAGTTAACAAGGACCTAGAAGAACTAAAGATGAAACAAGCAACGATGAACAACACAATAAATGAAATTAAAAGTACTCTAGATGGGATCAATAGCAGAATAACTGAGGCAGAAGAACGGATAAGTGACCTGGAAGATAAAATAGTGGAAATAACTACTACAGAGCAGAATAAAGAAAAAAGAATGAAAAGAACTGAGGACAGTCTCAGAGACCTCTGGGACAACATTAAACGCACCAACATTCGAATTATAGGGGTTCCAGAAGAAGAAGAGAAAAAGAAAGGGACTGAGAAAATATTTGAAGAGATTATAGTTGAAAACTTCCCTAATATGGGAAAGGAAATAGTTAATCAAGTCCAGGAAGCACAGAGAGTCCCATACAAGATAAATACAAGGAGAAATACGCCAAGACACATATTAATCAAACTGTCAAAAATTAAATACAAAGAAAGCATATTAAAAGCAGCAAGGGAAAAACAACAAATAACACATAAGGGAATCCCCATAAGGTTAACAGCTGATCTCTCAGCAGAAACCCTACAAGCCAGAAGGGAGTGGCAGGACATACTGAAAGTGATGAAGGAGAAAAACATGCAGCCAAGACTACTCTACCCAGCAAGGATCTCATTCAGATTTGATGGAGAAATTAAAACCTTTACAGACAAGCAAAAGCTGAGAGAGTTCAGCACCACCAAACCAGCTTTACAACAAATGCTAAAGGATCTTCTCTAGGCAAGAAACACAAGAGAAGGAAAAGACCTATAATAACGAACCCAAAACAATTTAGAAAATGGGAATAGGAACATACATATCGATAATTACCTTAAATGTAAATGGACTAAATGCTCCCACCAAAAGACACAGATTAGCTGAATGGATACAAAAACAAGACCCTTATATATGCTGTCTACAAGAGACCCACTTCAGACCTAGAGACACATACAGACTGAAAGTAAGGGGATGGAAAAAGATATTCCATGCAAATGGAAGCCAAAAGAAAGCTGGAGTAGCAATTCTCATATCAGACAAAATAGACTTTAAAATAAGGACTATTAAAAGAGACAAAGAAGGACACTACATAATGATCAAGGGATCGATCCAAGAAGAAGATATAACAATTGTAAATATTTATGCACCCAACACAGGAGCACCTCAATACATAAGGCAAATACTAACAGCCATAAAAGGGGAAATCGACAGTAACACATTCATAGTAGGGGACTTAAACACCCCACTTTCACCCATGGACAGATCATCCAAAATGAAAATAAATAAGGAAACACAAGCTTTAAATGATACATTAAACAAGATGGACTTAATTGATATTTATAGGACACTCCATCCAAAAACAACAGAATACACATTTTTCTCAAGTGCTCATGGAACATTCTCCAGGATAGATCATATCTTAGGTCACAAATCAAGCCTTGGGAAATTTAAGAAAATTGAAATTGTATCAAGTATCTTTTCTGACCACAACGCCATGAGACTAGATATCAATTACAGGAAAAGATCTGTAAAAAATACAAACACATGGAGGCTAAACAATACACTACTTAATAATGAAGAGATCACTGAAGAAATCAAAGAGGAAATCAAAAAATACCTAGAAACAAATGACAATGGAGACACAACGACCCAAAACCTGTGGGATGCGGCAAAAGCAGTTCTAAGGGGGAAGTTTATAGCAATACAAGCCCACCTTAAGAAGCAGGAAACATCTCAAATAAACAACCTAACCTTGCACCTCAAGCAATTAGAGAAAGAAGAACAAAAAAACCCCAAAGCTAGCAGAAGGAAAGAAATCATAAAAATCAGATCAGAAATAAATGAAAAAGAAATGAAGGAAACAATAGCAAAGATCAATAAAACTAAAAGCTGGTTCTTTGAGAAGATAAACAAAATAGATAAACCACTAGCCAGACTCATCAAGAAAAAAAGGGAGAAGACTCAAATCAATAGAATTAGAAATGAAAAAGGAGAGGTAACAACTGACACTGCAGAGATAAAAGAGATCATGAGAGATTACTACAAGCAACTCTATGCCAATAAAATGGACAACCTGGAAGAAATGGACAAATTCTTAGAAATGCACAACCTGCCAAGACTGAATCAGGAAGAAATAGAAAATATGAACAGACCAATCACAAGCACTGAAATTGAAACTGTGATTAAAAATCTTCCAACAAAGAAAAGCCCAGGACCAGATGGCTTCACAGGCGAATTCTATCAAACATTTAGAGAAGAGCTAACACCTATCCTTCTCAAACTCTTCCAAAATATAGCAGAGGGAGGACCACTCCCTAACTCCTTCTACGAGGCCACCATCACCTTGATACCAAAACCAGACAAGGATGTCACAAAGAAAGAAAACTACAGGCCAATATCACTGATGAACATAGATGCAAAAATCCTCAACAAAATACTAGCAAACAGAATCCAACAGCACATTAAAAGGATCATACACCATGATCAAGTGGGGTTTATTCCAAGAATGCAAGGATTCTTCAATATACGCAAATCTATCAATGTGATAAACCATATTAACAAATTGAAGGAGAAAAACCATATGATCATCTCAATAGATGCAGAGAAAGCTTTTGACAAAATTCAACACCCATTTATGATAAAAACCCTGTAGAAAGTAGGCATAGAGGGAACTTTCCTCAACATAATAAAGGCC
This sequence comes from Grampus griseus, assembly GCF_964374135.1. Classification (NCBI taxonomy): domain Eukaryota; kingdom Metazoa; phylum Chordata; class Mammalia; order Artiodactyla; family Delphinidae; genus Grampus; species Grampus griseus. Next base: position 77,335 of record NW_028132998.1, on the reverse strand, counting down.
ATATATGACAAGCCCACAGCAAACATCATCCTCAATGGTGAAAAACTGAAAGCATTTCCACTAAGATCAGGAACAAGACAAGGTTGCCCACTCTCACCACTCTTATTCAACATTGTTTTGGAAGTTTTAGCCACAGCAATCAGAGAAGAAAAGGAAATAAAAGGAATCCAAATTGGAAAAGAAGAAGTAAAGCTGTCACTGTTTGCAGATGACATGATCCTATACATAGAGAACCCTAAAGATGCTACCAGAAAACTACTAGAGCTAATCAATGAATTTGGTAAAGTGGCAGGATACAAAATTAATGCACAGAAATCTCTGGCATTCCTATATACTAATGATGAAAAATCTGAAAGTGAAATCAAGAAAACACTCCCATTTACCATTGCAACAAAAAGAATAAAATATCTAGGAATAAACCTACCTAAGGAGACAAAAGACCTGTATGCAGAAAATTATAAGACACTGATGAAAGAAATTAAAGATGATACAAATAGATGGAGAGATATACCATGTTCTTGGATTGGAAGAATCAACATTGTGAAAATGACTCTACTACCCAAAGCAATCTATAGATTCAATGCAATCCCTATCAAACTACCACTGGCATTTTTCACAGAACTAGAACAAAAACTTTCACAATTTGTATGGAAACACAAAAGACCCCGAATAGCCAAAGCAATCTTGAGAACGAAAGAAGGAACTGGAGGAATCAGGCTCCCTGACTTCAGACTATACTACAAAGCTACAGTCATCAAGACAGTATGGTACTGGCACAAAAACAGAAAGATAGATCAATGGAACAGGATAGAAAGCCCAGAGATAAACCCATGCACATATGGACACCTTATCTTTGATAAAGGTGGCAGTAATGTACAATGGAGAAAGGACACCCTCTTCAATAAGTGGTGCTGGGAAAACTGGACAGGTACATGTAAAAGTATGAGATTAGATCACTCCCTAACACCATACACAAAAATAAGCTCAAAATGGATTAAAGACCTAAATGTAAGGCCAGAAACTATCAAACTCTTAGAGGAAAACATAGGCAGAACACTCTATGACATAAATCAAAGCAAGATCCTTTCTGACCCACCTCCTAGAGTAATGGAAATAAAAACAAAAATAAACAAATGGGACCTAATGAAACTTCAAAGCTTTTGCACAGCAAAGGAAACCGTAAACAAGACCAAAAGACAACCCTCAGAATGGGAGAAAATATTTGCAAATGAAGCAACCGACAAAGGATTAATCTCCAAAATTTACAAGCAGCTCATGCAGCTCAATAACAAGAAAACAAACAACCCAATCCAAAAATGGGCAGAAGACCTAAATAGACATTTCTCCAAAGAAGATATACAGACTGCCAACAAACACATGAAAGAATGCTCAACATCACTAATCATTAGAGAAATGCAAATCAAAACTACAATGAGATATCATCTCACACCAGTCAGAATGGCCATCATCAAAAAATCTAGAAACAATAAATGCTGGAGAGGGTGTGGAGAAAAGGGAACACTCTTGCACTGCTGGTGGGAATGTGAATTGGTTCAGCCACTATGGAGAACAGTATGGAGGTTCCTTAAAAAACTACAAATAGAACTACCATATGACCCAGCAATCCCACTACTGGGCATATACCCTGAGAAAACCAAAATTCAAAAAGAGTCATGTACCAAAATGTTCATTGCAGCTCTATTTACAATAGCCCGGAGATGGAAACAACCTAAGTGCCCGTCATCGGATGAATGGATAAAGAAGATGTGGCACATATATACAATGGAATATTACTCAGCCATAAAAAGAAACGAAATTGAGCTATTTGTAATGAGGTGGATAGACCTAGAGTCTGTCATACAGAGTGAAGTAAGTCAGAAAGAAAAAGACAAATACCGTATGCTAACACATATATATGGAATTTAAGAAAAAAATGTCATGAAGAACCTAGGGGTAAAGCAGGAATAAAGATGCAGACCTCCTAGAGAACGGACTTGAGGTTATGGGGAGGGGGAAGGGTGAGCTGTGACAGGGCGAGAGAGAGTCATGGGCATATACACACTAACAAACGCAGTAAGGTAGATAGCTAGTGGGAAGCAGCCACATGGCACAGGGATATTGGCTCGGTGCTTTGTGACAGCCTGGAGGGGTGGGATGGGGAGGGTGGGAGGGAGGGAGACGCAACAGGGAAGACATATGGGAACATATGTTTATGTATGACTGATTCACTTTGTTATAAAGCAGAAACTAACACACCATTGTAAAGCAATTATACCCCAATAAAGATGTTAAAAAAAAAAAAAAAAAAAAAGAAGTTATGGTATTTACTTACAAAGCAATATCACTCAGCCATGAAATCGATGTCATCAGGCCCTTAGCAGCAAAATGAGTGGATTTAGGTACGATGATTCTAACTGAAATAAGTCACACAGAAAAAGAAACATCATAAGATATCAGTAATACACGGAATGTAAACTGGGCTACACAGGAACTGAATTACAGAACAGAACAGGGTCTCAAATTTAGAAAACTAACTTATGCTTGCTTAAGGGGAAAGGTGAGTTGGGGTGCTGCATAAAACCAGAGATTGAAATGAGCACAGATAAAGTTCCTTAAGCCAAATATGGAATAGACAAGAGCTACTCCTTGCTAAACGAAAAGGACTCAACACCCCATATTAAACGCCTAAGAATGTACCTGACTAGTAAGTATCTTAAAACCTATGGATTGCTATGTCTCCGAAAGAGAATCAAGCATGTGTACAGGGGCATAAACGCAGCAGTGATAGGATTGGAGAGGTTCGGTGAGCAAATGAAGACCCTTTGAAGTCATATTGCATGGTACCCATTCCACGGGTTTCAACTACCCAGTTTTAAGGTATTCTTCCTTCAGCTAAAACATGAATGTGGAACCTAGAGTATGATCAACCATGTGATCGGGAGACGTGTTCAAATATGTCTCAGTTTTCCTCCCCTGGTACTGAGGTGCAACATTCCAGACGCTTTACTAACACTCTCCCCACATGGAGACTCAGCGCCTTTAACCTCCTGTTTGGCCCAGTTTGCAATTTCTGCGGAAGATGAACAGGAATAGGGAGAACCAATGAGAGACTAGCTGGAGGTGTCTGGACGGGCAAATTTAACTCTCATTTCCCACCAGGAAGAGGAATTAACCAAAGTCTCAGCGTGCCGTCCCGGAACCAGATTAGGGCCTGAAGCCATCCTGCGGTGTTGTGGCCAGCTCACAAGAAAGCGAGTTGAAGAAAGGAGCTCAGGGGCACTGTAATTCACAAACCTGCAGAGTTATAAGTGACAGGTATCGTCCAAAAATATACTGAAAGTAAGGCTGCCAAGAGGACTTGAAAGCGGGGCAGAATTGCAGGAAACCGATTTCAGGAGGTAGAGTGGAATTGCATTGAAAGCACAGGAAAAGAGGCAGAACGTCCACAATGATGCACTTGGCCAAAAAGGGCGTATGCGTTTTTTCCTGAATATATTCAGGAAAAAACGCATACGCCCTTTTTGGCCAACCAAGCAAACTTGCAAAGGAAATCTGCACTACAATGAAGTCTCACTTCCCCCCGGTCAAAAGGGCCATCTGAAAAAAGTGTAAAATCCAGAAAGGCAGGACAGGCCATGGAGAACTGGGAGCCTTGTTATGCTGATGGGCGGGATGTAAATTGCCAACAGACACTCGGGAGAAGTGTATGGTGTTTCCTGAAACATCTAAAAAACAAAGCAACAGAGCCTAGGGAACTTCCACTTATGGTCCTATAGCTTAGAGAAATTAAAATCAAAAACACAAAGCCACCCCAAATGTTGGGACGCCTCTGTTTACAAGAACCTCGTTTACCGTACAAGTTCAATATCACAGAAAGTGAAAAATGGATAAAGAACTTGTGGTACTTACGTACAATGCAGTATCACTCAGCAATGAAATCTATGTCATCAGGCCCGTAGCAGCATAATGAGTGGATTCAGGTACGATGATTCTAACTGAAATAAGTCACACAGAAAAAGAAACATCATAAGATATCACTAATACACGGAATGTAAACTGGGCTACACAGGAACTGAATTACAGAACAGAACAGGGTCTCAAATTTAAAAAACCAACTTATGCTTGCTTAAGGGGAAAGGTGAGTTGGGGTGCTGCATAAAACCAGAGATTGAAATGAGCACAGATAAAGTTCCTTAAGGCAAATATGGAATAGACAAGAGCTACACCTTGCTCAACGAAATCGACTCAACACCCCATATTAAACGCCTAAGAATGTACCTGACTAGTAAGTATCTTAAAACCTATGGTTTGCTATGTCTCCAAAAGAGAATCAAGCGTGTGTACAGGGGCATAAACGCAGCAGTGATAGGATTGGAGAGGTTCGGTGAGCAAATGAAGACCCTTTGAAGTCATATTGCATGGTACCCATTCCACGGGTCTCAACTCTCCAGGTTTAAGGTATTCTTCCTTCAGCTAAAACATGCATGTGGAACCCAGAGTATGATCAACCGTGTGAACGGGAGACGTGTTGAAATGTGTCTCAGTTTTCCTCCCCTGGTACTCGGGTGCAACATTCCAGACGCTTTACTAACACTCTCCCCTCTTGGAGAGTCAGCGCCTTTAACCTCCTGTTTGGCCCAGTTAGCAATTTCTGCGGAAGATGAACAGGAATAGGGAGAACCAATGAGAGACTAGCTGGAGGTGTCTGGACGGGCAAATTTAACTCTCATTTCCCACCAGGAAGAAGAACTAACCAAAGGCTCAGCGTGCCGTGCCGGAACCAGATTAGGGTCTAAAGCCATCCTGCGGTGTTGTGTCCAGCTCAAAAGAAAGCGAGTTAAAGAAAGGAGCTCAGGGGCACTGTAATTCACAAACCTGCAGAGTTATAAATGACAGCTATCGTCCAAAAATATACTGAAGTAAGGCTGCCAAGAGGACTTGAAAGCGGGGCAGAATTGCAGGAAACCGATTTCAGGAGGTAGACAGGAATTGCATTGAAAGCATAGGAAAAGAGGCAGAACGTCCACAATGATGCACTTGGCCAAAAAGGGCATATGCGTTTTTTCCTGAATATATTCAGGAAAAAACGCATACGCCCTTTTTGGCCAACCAAGCAAGCTTGCAAAGGAAATCTGCACTACAATGAAGTCTCACTTCCCCCCGGTCAAAAGGGTCATCTGAAAAAAGTGTAAAATCCAGAAAGGCAGGACAGGCCATGGAGAACTGGGAGCCTTGTTATGCTGATGGGCAGGATGTAAATTGCCAACAGACACTCGGGAGAAGTGTATGGTGTTTCCTGAAGCATCTAAAAAACAAAGCAACAGAGCCTAGGGCACTTCCACTTATGGTCCTATAGCTTAGGGAAATTAAAATCAAAAAGACACAGCCACCCCAAAGTTTGGGACGCCTCTGTTTACAAGAACCTCGTTTACCGTACAAGTTCAATATCACAGAAAGTGAAAAATGGATAAAGAACTTGTGGTACTTACGTACAATGCAGTATCACTCAGCAATGAAATCTATGTCATCAGGCCCTTAGCAGCACAATGAGTGGATTCAGGTACGATGATTCTAACTGAAATAAGTCACACAGAAAAAGAAACATCATAAGATATCAGTAATACACGGAATGTAAACTTGGCTACACAGGAACTGAATTACAGAACAGAACAGGGTCTCAAATTTAGAAAACCAACTTATGCTTGCTTAAGGGGAAAGGTGAGTTGGGGTGCTGCATAAAACCAGAGATTGAAATGAGCACAGATAAAGTTCCTTAAGCCAAATATGGAATAGGCAAGAGCTACTCCTTGCTCAACGAAAAGGACTCAACACCCCATATTAAACGCCTAAGAATGTACCTGACTAGTAAGTATCTTAAAACATATGGATTGCTATGTCTCCGAAAGAGAATCAAGCATGTGTACAGGGGCATAAATGCAGCAGTGATAGGATTGGAGAAGTTCGGTGAGCAAATGAAGACCCTTTGAAGTCATATTGCATGGTACCCATTCCACGGGTTTCAACTACCCAGTTTTAAGGTATTCTTCCTTCAGCTAAAACATGCATGTGGAACCTAGAGTATGATCAACCATGTGATCGGGAGACGTGTTCAAATATGTCTCAGTTTTCGTACCCTGGTACTCAGGTGCAACATTCTAGACGCTTTACTAACACTCTCCCGACTTGGAGAGTCAGTCCCTTTAACCTCCTGTTTGGCCCAGTTTGCAATTTCTGCGGAAGATGAACAGGAATAGCAAGAACCAATGAGAGACTAGCTGGAGGTGTCTGGACGGGCAAATTTAACTCTCATTTCCCACCAGGAAGAGGAACTAACCAAAGGCTCAGCGTGCCGTGCCAGAACCAGATTAGGGCCTGAAGCCATCCTGCGGTGTTGCGGCCAGGTCACAAGAAAGCGAGTTGAAGAAAGGAGCTCAGGGGCACTGTAATTCACAAACCTGCAGAGTTATAAATGACAGCTATCATCCAAAAATATACTGAACTAAGGCTGCCAAGCGGACTTGAAAGCGGGGCAGAATTGCAGGAAACCGATTTCAGGAGGTAGACTGGAATTGCATTGAAAGCATAGGAAAAGAGGCAGAACGTCCATAATGATGCACTTGGCCAAAAAGTGCGTATGCGTTTTTTCCTGAATATATTCAGGAAAAAACGCATACGCCCTTTTTGGCCAACCAAGCAAGCTTGCAAAAGAAATCTGCACTACAATGAAGTCTCACTTCCCCCCGGTCAAAAGGGCCATCTGAAAAAAGTGTAAAATCCAGAAAGGCAGGACAGGCCATGGAGAACTGGGAGCCTTGTTATCCTGATGGGCGGGATGTAAATTGCCAACAGACACTCGGGAGAAGTGTATGGTGTTTCCTGAAACATCTAAAAAACAAAGCAACAGAGCCTAGGGCACTTCCACTTATGGTCCTATAGCTTAGGGAAATTAAAATCAAAAAGACACAGCCACCCCAAAGTTTGGAACGGCTCTGTTTACAAGAACCTCGTTTACAGTACAAGTTCAACATCGCAGAAAGTGAAAAATGGATAAAGAAGTTGTGGTATTTACTTACAAAGCAATATCACTCAGCAATGAAATCTATGTCATCAGGCCCTTAGTAGCACAATGAGTGGATTCAGGTATGATGATTCTAACTGAAATAAGTCACACAGAAAAAGAAACATCATAAGATATCAGTAATACACGGAATGTAAACTTGGCTACACAGGAACTGAATTCCAAAACAGAACAGAGACTCAAATTTAGAAAACCAACTTATGCTTGCTTAAGGGGAAAGGTGAGTTGGGGTGCTGCATAAAACCAGAGATTGAAATGAGCACACATAAAGTTCCTTAAGCCAAATATGGAATAGACAAGAGCTACTCCTTGCTCAACGAAATGGACTCAACACCGCATATTAAATGCCTAAGAATGTACCTGACTAGTAAGTATCTTAAAACCTATGGATTGCTATGTCTCCGAAAGAGAATCAAGCATGTGTACAGGGGCATAAACGCAGCAGTGATAGGATTGGAGAGGTTCGGTGAGCAAATGAAGACCCTTTGAAGTCATATTGCATGGTACCCATTCCACGGGTTTCAACTACCCAGGTTTAAGGTATTCTTCCTTCAGCTAAAACATGCATGTGGAACCTAGAGTATGATCAACCATGTGATCGGGAGACGTGTTCAAATATGTCTCAGTTTTCCTCCCCTGGTACTCGGGTGCAACATTCCGGATGCTTTACTAACACTCTCCCGACTTGGAGAGTCAGTCCCTTTAACCTCCTGTTTGGCCCAGTTTGCAATTTCTGCGGAAGATGAACAGGAATAGCGAGAACCAATGAGAGACTAGCTGGAGGTGTCTGGACGGGCAAATTTAACTCTCATTTCCCACCAGGAAGAGGAATTAACCAAAGGCTCAGCGTGCCCTGCCGGAACCAGATTAGGGCCTGAAGCCATCCTGCGGTGTTGCGGCCAGCTCACAAGAAAGCGAGTTGAAGAAAGGAGCTCAGGGGCACTGTAATTCACAAACCTGCAGAGTTATAAATGACAGCTATTGTCCAAAAATATATTGAAGTATGGCTGCCAAGAGGACTTGAAAGCGGGGCAGAATTGCAGGAAACCGATTGCAGGAGGTAGACTGGAATTGCATCGAAAGCATAGGAAAAGCGGCAGAGCGTCCACAATGATGCACTTGGCCAAAAAGGGCGTATGCGTTTTTTCCTGAATATATTCAGGAAAAAACGCATACGCCCTTTTTGGCCAACCAAGCAAGCTTGCAAAGGAAATCTGCACTACAATGAAGTCTCACTTTCCCCCGGTCTAAAGGGCCATCTGAAAAAAGTGTAAAATCCAGAAAGGCAGAACAGGCCATGGAGAACTGGGAGCCTTGTTATGCTGATGGGCGGGATGTAAATTACCAACAGCCGCTCCTTAGAAGTGTATGGTGTTTCCTGAAACATCTAAAAAACAAAGCAACAGAGCCTAGGGCACTTCCACTTATGGTCCTATAGTTTAGGGAAATTAAAATCAAAAACACACAGCCACCCCAAAATTTGGGATGGCTCTTTTTACAGGAATCTCTTCTGCGGCACAAGTTAAATATCCCAGAGAGCAAATAATGGATAAAGAAGTTGCGGTACTTATGTACAACAGAATACCATCAGCAATGAAATCTATGTCACCAGGCCCGTACCAGCATAATGAGTGGATTGAGGCACGATGATTCTAAGTGAAATAAGTCACACAGAAAAAGAAACATCATAAGGTATCACTAATACACGGAATGTGAACTTGGCTACACATGAACTGAATTACAAAACAGAACAGGGTCTCAAATTTAGAAAACCAACTTATGCTTGCTTAAGGGGGAAGGTGAGTTGGGGTGCTGCATAAAAGCAGAGTTTGAAATTAGCACAGATACCGTTCCATAAGCCAAATATGTAATAGACAAGACCTACCCCTTGGTCAACGAAATGGATTCAACAATGAGGTATCACCTCATACCTGGTAGAATAGGCATCATAGAAAATCTACAAACAAAAAATGCTGGAAAGGGTGTGGAGAAAAGGAACCCTCTTCCACTATTGTTGGGAATATAAATTGATACAGTCATTATGGAGAACAATATGGAATTTCTTAAGAAACTAACAATAGAATTACCATATGATACAGCAATCCCAGTACTGGACATATACCCAGACAAAACCATAAATCAAAAAGAGTCATTCACCGCAATGTTCATTGCATCACTATTTACAATATCGAGGTAATGGAAGCAACCTAAATGCCCACAGACAGACGAATGCATAAAGCTGTGGTACATATATAAAATGGAATATTACTAAGCCATGAAAAGGAATGAAATTGGGTCATTTGTAGAGACGTCGATGGATCTAGAGACTGTCATACAGAGTGAAGTAAGTCAGAAAGAGAAAAACAAATCTTGTATATTCATGCATATATGTGGAACCTAGAAAAACTGTACAGATTAACCATTTTGCAAGGCATAAATAGAGCAAACGTATGGACAACAAGGGGGGAAAGCTGTTGGGGGGGTGGTGGTGGGAGGAGTTGAGAGACTGGGATTGGCATGTATACATTTATATGTATAAAATAGATAACCAATAAGAACCTGCTGTATAAAAATATAAAATAAAATTCAAAATTAAAAAGAAATAAAATTTAAAAAATAAAACAGAAAAAACAATTATTCCCTGCACATACATGTATTTATATGAATAAATTATTTCCATGCTTATATCTGTAAATACAAAAAAGAGGAATAAAATCTACCTTGAACCAAAAACGAAAAAGAGAAAAAAACACAGAACCCACCAGTTACACAGAGGAAAACCGTATCAGGGCACTTGCTCCAGTTGTAAACAATTCTGAAGTTGGTCAGTGGTGGGGAATCGTCTCCCATTCAGCCAGCAGCCCCCACGCAACAAGCGTCCTCATTGCAAAGCTGGGGCACCGTGCCGAGGCATCTGTGAGTAAACGTGAGCTGAGCCCCAGGCCAGTTGCTGCTGAACTATTCCCACCCGTCCCAGGTAAAACACCTGAATATATACAAGGACTTGAAAGCCTAGAGGAAGGGCCATAGAGCCACACGAGTGACAGCATGCCGGCCGACTTGGTGCCTGCAGGCCAGCCAGGATGGTCCTGGCCCTGGGTGCTCTTCTGGAAGATTTCCATTTCCCTGCCTGAGATACCCGTCCTGTCCCTGCCCCCACTGCTTTTTTCCTTCCTCACCTCTGCCCAGGGAGAAATTCCAGCAGCAGGTATGGGTGACACATCCTCTTCTTTAGCAGGTGGCAGCCTGGCAACTGCTGCAGAAAGTCCAGCAGAGCCCCACTCACACTGGGCCACCCACAAAGCCGTGGCCTCTCACTCCCTCCCACCAGCCCAGCCCCGAGACTGCTGACAGGGCAGAGAAAATGGCGTCAGGCACGGCTGCAGGGGCTCTTGCTGCCTGGAGTGGTATTTATATTGATCTCAACCCAGGCACACCTGGGGAGGGCTGGCCGGCACGGTAAGGCTGCCCAGGTCAGCCAATCATCACCCCTCAGGGGCTCACAGTTGCAGAAAATGGAACTTGCTGAACCGGCCAGGTCCAAGGAACAGGTGTGGGCTCCTGAGAGTCAGGATAGACAAGGGGCTGCAGCTTTGGCTTGTTTTCTAATCATTTTATCTGGCCCATGAGTGGGAGACAACTTCAAGAAAACCCTCTCCTAATGAGAGGAACCCAGGAGTCAGGGAGAGGAGGGGTGGGTGGTGGTTGGAGACAGAGGCCTGGTGCCCCGGGTGCAGTGGAAGTCTCTGGAAGACCAGGTGGAGGGAGGCCTCACGGAGTGATGCCCAGGGTCACAGACCTGTCGCAGCTGCTGTTTGTTAGTTCAAGTCCTGCTCTGAGGTGCTCTGTGTCAGCTCTGAGCGACAGGTGAGCTGGGGGTGCTCTGCAATGAGGGCTATGTGCACGGTTCCTGTGTGCCCAGCCCTGCCATGGTACCTGCAAGGGTAGCTCTGTATCCTGGGAGGGGCCTGACCACGAGAGCCCCGTGGGCTGGGGTGGGGGTGGGGTACCTGCCCAGGTGAGCTCCATATTCTGGGATTGGTCTGACCACGAGAGACCCATGGGCTGCTGGGGACCTGGTAAAGGATGTCAGGACAGTCAGTGAAGCCACCGAGGATATACCTCCAGTTGCTCCTAATTCCTACACCCTGCTGGTCATTCTACCAACCACCAGGACATGGTATTCTGTATTAGTCTTCAATGATGCCTTCTTTTGTATTCCATTAGTCCCAGAGTCACAAGAAATTTTGGCTTGTGAGTGGCAGGACTCAACATACAACTAAAACAATACTTCCGGGCCGTCTGGACCCAAGGGTGCAAAAATTCCCACACCGTCTTTGGGGAAAGCTTAGCTAAAGACCTAAAAGTTCTACCTCTGGAAAAGGAAACCCTCCTTCAATATGCAGACGACATTCTGATCGCCAGCCCTACTAAGGAGGCCTCTGAACTACCAAGACAATAAAGGATAGAAGTTGTCCAAGAAAAAGCTCAAATATCACAGACTGCGGTGACCTGCCTGGGCTTCATTCTCACACAAGGTCAGAGAAGCCCATCCCAGGAAAGGGAAGAAACCATTTTCAGCCTTACCCCTTTCTAAAACTAGAAGACAGCTTAGGGGTTCCTGGGGAGGCCAGGGTTTGCTGCTTCTGGATCCCTAACTACAGTCTACTAGCTGGGCCTCTATATGAAACACTGAAAGGAAAAGATGATGATCCTTTTGAATAGAATCCAGAAGTGGCCTTTCAAGAATGGAAAGAGCAGTCAATTCAGACCCTTGCCCTGGAACTCCCTAATTTAGCTAAACCCTTTGACCTTTACATTCCCGGTGAAAGGTGAATCGCCATTGGAGAATTAGTGCAAAAACTGGGACCACTTGAAATGGAACAATGCAAGAATGCCATCCAGGTAGGATAAACTACGGTCACTAAGGGGCTTGGCCCACTGCCACATCTGGCCAAGATACTGGCGGTATCTAAAAACCTGGAAATCAGCAGCCCAAAAGGCCACCTCCCTCCTAAGGGAAAAGGACCCCACGTGGTGATCCTAACCACCAACCATGCCCTGAAGTTGCAGGGTTCGCTCCGTGGGCACACCGACCTCGAGTGAGGAGGCCCTCCAACTCCAACATCCAGAGAGATAACCGGGGGCAACAGGGCACCATGACGACTCGTGTGAACATCACTTGACCTGGAGTTTCTCTCATAAAACAACAAGAGTGTGTCCCAAAAGAGTAGACTACTGCTTGCAGGACTTACTGCACCCAGAGGGGAGCTAATAATCTTGGCGGGGGAACAGTATACCACACTGTCACCATAGAAAAGCCTACAGACACCGTGATGATGGTGGCCAATAAGACCGGCTGAACTCCTGTTTACTTCAAAAGGCTGTTGACTCAGTAGCCATCATGGTCCTTATCACCACTGACCCTGGACTGTCTGGGAGTTGAGCGGGCAGGGCTCTGACACCTGGTGCTGTTTGTACGTTAATTCAGGGGCCTAATTGAAGAAAGCGCAGACTACTGGTCAGAGCATCTAGGCTGGCAGAAACGGTCAGCCTAAGGTGGCCGAACAAATGTGGGGCGGGGTGAAACCGGCCCCCACAGCGTCTCTGCACATCTCTTTCCTGGACCCTTAAAGGTCATTAGAATCTATAACACTTCCAATGCTGGTGCTCAGGTGGACGAGCAGGGAGGCAGGGGTCCTGGGGACAATCAACGTCACCGGGAGGCTGCTGGGGAGAAGCTCTGACCCTCGCCCCAGGGTATGAGGGCTCCCAACTCAGCACTCAGCAGTTACAGAAGAAGGGTCTGCACCCTCAGCACTCCAAGAATGAGGAACGGGACAAAAGGCAGAGGAGGGGTTTGTCCCCAGCAAAGCCCATTAAAAATCCCTGGGAGATAAAAATAGAATCTGGGCAATAAAGTCAAGTCTAGCCTTTTTTATCCTTTGTGCTTTGTCTAATTTCACGTGCTCCTAGGGTCCCGCATGCAGAGGTTCCACACCCGGCACTTCAGACCAGATTTCCTAGTGCAGAATGGCTGGGTCGACACCTCAGCTCCTGGGGCCCAGTGCAGACTCCACGATATAGAGCCTGAGCTACAGCCAACCCGGCCCTCGAGAGCTCCGCCGCCTCCCTCCCTCCCACTGACTCTGACAGGATCTCTACACAGCAGCCCAGCCCACAGCCCACGGGGTAGTGCATGCTCTCACCTCTCCATTCTCTGATCAAAATATAAAGTTTCCTTTGCTTGTGAACCAAACTCAGTCTCGATCTGTTGGCCCCAATGACACTGGGCAGGGGGACACTTGTTGGGGTCCACTCTGGAGGATCAGTAACAGAAATTGAGACTATTGTAACCTCAATGAACAGATGTGTGAGCCAAACTGTAGTTAACATAGAACAGTGTATAAGGCTCGGGTAAAATAAGATGTTTCTAACACTTCCATTTGATATTTCCATCACTTTTTATAAGCAAGTTCAGTGAAAAGGTTTGTCTTATTTGTCAGGTCAATATTAGAGAAACGAAGTGATTTCTTTCCAAGGATGTACATCTAATAATCTTGGTTAAACCTTCAATCTTGTTTTAAATGCTTTTCCATTGAAAATGATACCTCTCTTTCAGCTCCCCCATTTCTGAGAAGTATAAAATCTTATAATTTATTATTACCAAAGGGGAAAGGTGGGAGGAGGGATAAATTAACAGTTTGGAATTAACACATACACACTGCTATGTATAAAATAGATCATCAACAAGGAACTACTGTATAGCACAGGGAACTACACTCAACATTTTGCAATAACCTATAAGGGGAAATAATCTGAAAAAGAATAGATATTTTTATTGACATCATCTATCAATGATAGTTAAAGTGTAGCCTAAGGGAAGCTGGTGGTGAGTGCTTCTGACCCTGAAGACTTCAATCATCTAAAGTTTGGACTCTGCCTACTTCCCAAGGCCCTTAATGAACATATGTGTAGCCGTAGCTTAAAAACTTCCCCAGTTTGGGTTTCGGGGAGACACTGATTTTGAAAAAGCCCTGGTGTTCTCCTTACATGAATGGGACTCTTCCTACTGCTAAAACATGTCTGTCACACCCAGAGGATGGTATACCATCTGATCGGGAAGAGTTTGGAAAAGGCATCTCATCTCCTCATCTCCTGGTGCTCGGGTTCACCCCTCCAGCGTCTTTACTAACAGTCTCCCCACTTGGAGATGTCAGCACTGTCAACATCCTGTTGCGTACAGTTTGGAATTTGTCCAGAGGATGAAGCGGAAGGATGAGGAACAATGAGAGACAAGTCCTAGGTGTTCAGACAGGCACATGTCACTGTAATTTCCAATCAGGAAGACGAATTGACCAAAGGCTAGGGTTGCCCATGGAAACAGTATAGGGCTTGAGGAAATCCCGCTGCTTTGTGGCCAGTTCCCATAAACACAAGTTGAACAATGGAACTCAGGGGCAGTAAAATTCACAAAACTGCAGAGTTGAAAATATCCATCACTGAAAAATGTCTTGAGGAAAGTCAGAGAAAAGGACTTGTAAGCAAGGGAGAATGGCAGGAAAGGGATTTGAGGAGGTAGAAAGGACTCGCCATTAAGCACAAGAAAAGGAGCTGAACATTGCCAACATTGCAGTTGGCCAAAAAGGGTGTATGCGTTTTTTTCTGTATATATTCAAGAAAAGGGCATACACCTTTTTAGCCAACCAAACAGGTGGGCACTGGAAGTCAATACTACAAAAGATATCACTTCGCATCAGTCAGAAGAGCCATCCTCATAAAGCGTAAACAACAGAAATGCAGGACAGGGCAACGAGAAGAGGGAGCCCTGTGAGACTTATAGTGGAAATGTATATTGCCAACGGCCATTCTGGAAAAGTGTATTGTGTTTACTAAAGCATCTAAAAAATGAGCTACAGAGCATAGGGCACTTGCACTCATGGGCGTATATCTTGGGAAAAACAAAAATCGAGAGGACACAGGCACCCCAATGTTTACCCCCTCTCTGTTTAAAAGATCCTCGACTAGGATATAACTTAAATGTCTCTGGAGGGAAAAAATGGATAGAGATGTGGTACTTAGGTAGAGTGGAATATTATTCAGCCTGGAAATCAATGAAATATGGCCAGTTGTAACAACTCCGGAGGAGTTACGTATGATCATTCTAAGTGACAGAATTCAAAAAGAAAAAGACACATATCATAAGATATCACTTAAAGGTGGAATCCAAAATGGCTACACATGAAATAAATTACAAAACAAAAACATAGTCAAATATGTAGAAAACACGCATAAGGCTGCTAAACGGGAAAGGTGGGGAGGGGTGAGGCATCATCCAGGAGGTTGAAATTAGCAAAGATACCATTCCAAATACCAAACTGATAATCAACAAGGCCTACACGGTAGCTAAAAGAACTGCACTCAGCACACTCAAGTCACCGGAAAAGAATATATACGACTGGTAAGAATCTGAAAAAGAATTTATTGATGACTCTCTGTACGTGAATCAAGTGGATGTACAGCAGCAAGAAACAGAGCTTTGAAAATCAGCTGTAACCAATATAGTAATAAATTGAAAAAAATAAACGACAGAGAGACAGAGAAAACCTCTTACAACTTTTCCTCAGGGACGGTGATGCAACATGGATTGAACACATCTAGATCCACAGCAGGATGAGACATAAGGCTGGAAACTGTTTGCGCTAAGAGAAATGTGAGGTTGGGTGAGGAAATGCACACCCTTTAAAGTAATACTACCTGGTACCCATTCAATGGGTCCCAAATCTGCAGGTTCAAGGGATCTTCCTACAGCTAAAACATGCATGGAAAACCCAGAGGACTGTACACCATGTGATCGGGAGATGTGTCTAAAATGCACCTCATTTATCCTCTCCTGGTGCTCCTGTTCACCATTCCAGCCACGTTACTTAGAATCTCCCCACTTGGAGAATCAGCACATTTAAACTTCTGTTTCACACATTTTGCAAATTGTGAGGAGGATGAACGAGAAGAGGGGGAACCAATGAGAGAATGGTTGTAGGGGTTTGGACGGGCACATATCACTCTAATTTCCCATTAAGAATAAGAATTAAAGAAAGGCTCAGCCTGCCTCGCCGGAGCCAAAATAGGGCCTGAAGCAATCCTGCGGGTTTGAGGCCAGCTCACAAAAGAGCAACTTAAAAAATGGAGCTCAGGGTCACTGCAATTCACAAACCTGCAGAGTTATAAATGAAAACTAACGTCCAAAAATATGTTGAGGTAAGGCAAAGAAGAGGATCTGAATGCAAGACAGAATTGCAAGAAACAGATTTCAAGAGATAGATTGGACTCGTCTTTAACGCACATGAAAAGCGGCAGAATTTCGACAATGATGCAGTTGGCCCAAAAGGGCGTATGCGTTTTTTCCTGATTATATCCAGGAAAAAACGCATACGCACTTTATGGGCAACGAAGCAAGCAAGCAATGCAAATGTGCACAACAAAGAAGTCTCACTTCCCACCGGTCAAAAGGGCCATCCTAAAAAATTGTAAAAACCAGAAATGCAGGACAGGCCATGGAGAACAGGGAGCCTTTATACGCTGATGGGCAGTGTGTGAACTGCCGAGAGCCACTCTGGAGAAGTGTATGGTGGTTCCTAAATCATCTAAAAAACAGAGCTACAGAGCATAGGACACTTCCAATCATGGGAGTATATCTAGGGAAGTCTAAAAATCAACAAGACACAAGCACACCACAGTTTAGGGCTACTCTGTTTACAAGAACCTCAACTTCAGTACACCTTAAATATCCCAGGAAAGAGAACAATGGATAAAGAAGATGTGGTACTTATGTACAATGGAATATCTCTTCACCATGAAATCAATGTAATAAGGCTAGTAGAAGGATAAAGAGTGGATTTAGGTCCGATAATACTACTTGAAATAAGTCAAACAGAAAAAGAAACATATCATAAGATATCACTTTTAGAGGGAGGGTAAATATGGCTGCACAAGAAATGAATTACAGAACAGAACAGTGTCTCACATTTAGAAAACACACTTATGTCAGCTTAAGGGGAAAGGAGAGGTGGGGTGATGCATAAAACCAGAGTTTGAAATTAGCACAGATACCGTTCAATAAACCAAATAGGTATTAGACAAGATCTACACTTTGCTCAATGAACTGGCCTCAACACACCCTATACACAGCAGAGAAATATATCTGAGTAATAAGAATCTTAAAACCCATGTATTGATATATCTCCATAAGGGAATCAAGTGTGTGCAGAGCGGCACAAACACAGCAGTGAAAATGAGCTAAACCCCATTATAGAAATAAATTTTAAAAACAAAACGCTGAAACAATGAAAGAGAGAAAAATTCTTACAAAATTCGTTCAGGGGATGTGATGCAACCTGGATTGACCACATATAAACCCACAGCTGGATAAGACATAAGGCTGGACACTTGGGGCTGAGAGGATTGGTGAGCTTTGGTGAGCAACTGCCGAAAGTTTAATGCAATACTTCATGCTACTCAGTCCAAGGGTCCCAACACTCCAGGTTGAAGGGAATCTTCCTACAGCTAAACCATGTTTGGGAAACCCAGTGACTGGTATACCATATGATCGGGAAAGGTTTCTAAAACGCACCTCATTTTTCCTCTCCTGGGGCTCCGGATCGACATTCCAGCCGCTTTACTAACAACATCCCCACATGGAGTCAATGCCTTTAAGTTCTGGTATCGCACAGTCTGCAGTTAGTGCAGAGGATGAATGGGAATAGGGGGAACCAGTGAGAAACTAGCTGTAGCGGTTTCAATGGGCACATGTCACTCTAATGTCACATCAGTAAGAAGAATTAACCAAAGGCACAGCAAGGTGCCCCAGAAAAAAAATAGGGCTTCAAGGAATCCTGTGGTTATGGGGCAAGACCACAAAAATAAGAGCTGAAAAATGGAGCTAAGGGCCACTGCAATTCAAAAACCTGCAGAGTTATAAAGGCCAACTATTTTCAAAAAATATATTGAGGTAAGGCTATGAAGAGGCAATGAAAGCAAGGCAGAATTGCAGGAAACCGATTTCAGGAGGTAGACTGGAATTGCATTGAAAGCATAGGAAAAGAGGCAGAACGTCCACAATGATGCACTTGGCCAAAAAGGGCGTATGCGTTTTTTCCTGAATATATTCAGGAAAAAACGTATACGCACTTTTTGGCTAACCAAGCAAACTTGCAAAGGAAATCTGCACTACAATGAAGTCTCACTTCCCCCCGGTCAAAAGGGCCATCTGATAAAAGTGTAAAATCCAGAAAGGCAGGACAGGCCATGGAGAACTGGCAGCTTTGTTATGCTGTTGGGCGGGATGTAAATTGCCAACAGACACTCGGGAGAAGTGCATGGTGTTTCCTGAAACATCTAAAAAACAAAGCAACAGAGCCTAGGGCACTTCCACTTATGGTCCTATAGCTTAGGGAAATTAAAATCAAGAAGACACAGCCACCCCAAAGTTTGGGACGCCTCTGTTTACAAGAACCTCGTTTACAGTACAAGTTCAACATCGCAGAAATTGAAAAATGGATAAAGAAGTTGTGGTATTTACTTACAAAGCAGTATCACTCAGCAATGAAATCTATGTCATCAGGCCCTTAGCAGCACAATGAGTGGATTCAGGTATGATGATTCTAATTGAAATAAGTCACACAGAAAAAGAAACATCATAAGATATCAGTAATACACGGAATGTAAACTTGGCTACACAGGAACTGAATTACAGAACAGAACAGGGTCTCAAATTTAGAAAACCAACTTATGCTTGCTTAAGGGGAAAGGTGAGTTGGGGTGCTGCATAAAACCAGAGATTGAAATGAGCACAGATAAAGTTCCTTAAACCAAATATGGAATAGACAAGAGCTACTCCTTGCTCAACGAAATGGACTCAACACCGCATATTAAACGCCTAAGAATGTACCTGACTAGTAAGTATCTTAAAACCTATGGATTGTTATGTCTCCGAAAGAGAATCAAGCATGTGTACAGGGGCATAAACGCAGCAGTGATAGGATTGGAGAGGTTCGGTGAGCAAATGAAGACCCTTTGAAGTCATATTGCCTGGTACCCATTCCACGGGTCTCAACTCTCCAGGTTTAAGGTATTCTTCCTTCAGCTAAAACATGCATGTGGAACCCAGAGTATGATCAACCGTGTGAACGGGAGACGTGTTCAAATATGTCTCAGTTTTCGTACCCTGGTACTCGGGTGCAACATTCCAGATGCTTTACTAACACTCTCCCGACTTGGAGAGTCAGTCCCTTTAACCTCCTGTTTGGCCCAGTTTGCAATTTCTGCGGAAGATGAACAGGAATAGCGAGAACCAATGAGAGACTAGCTGGAGGTGTCTGGACGGGCAAATTTAACTCTCATTTCCCACCAGGAAGAGGAATTAACCAAAGGCTCAGCGTGCCGTGCCGGAACCAGATTAGGGCCTGAAGCCATCCTGCGGTGTTGCGGCCAGCTCACAAGAAAGCGAGTTGAAGAAAGGAGCTCAGGGGCACTGTAATTCACAAACCTGCAGAGTTATAAATGACAGCTATTGTCCAAAAATATATTGAAGTAAGGCTGCCAAGAGGACTTGAAAGCGGGGCAGAATTGCAGGAAACCGATTTCAGGAGGTAGACTGGAATTGCATCGAAAGCATAGGAAAAGCGGCAGAGCGTCCACAATGATGCACTTGGCCAAAAAGGGCGTATGCGTTTTTTCCTGAATATATTCAGGAAAAAACGCATACGCCCTTTTTGGCCAACCAAGCAAGCTTGCAAAGGAAATCTGCACTACAATGAAGTCTCACTTCCCCCCGGTCTAAAGGGCCATCTGAAAAAAGTGTAAAATCCAGAAAGGCAGAACAGGCCATGGAGAACTGGGAGCCTTGTTATGCTGATGGGCGGGATGTAAATTACCAACAGCCGCTCTGTAGAAGTGTATGGTGTTTCCTGAAACATCTAAAAAACAAAGCAACAGAGCCTAGGGCACTTCCACTTATGGTCCTATAGTTTAGGGAAATTAAAATCAAAAACACACAGCCACCCCAAAATTTGGGATGGCTCTTTTTACAGGAATCTCTTCTGCGGCACAAGTTAAATATCCCAGAGAGCAAATAATGGATAAAGAAGTTGCGGTTCTTATGTACAACAGAATACCATCAGCAATGAAATCTATGTCACCAGGCCCGTACCAGCATAATGAGTGGATTGAGGCACGATGATTCTAAGTGAAATAAGTCACACAGAAAAAGAAACATCATAAGGTATCACTAATACACGGAATGTGAACTTGGCTACACATGAACTGAATTACAAAACAGAACAGGGTCTCAAATTTAGAAAACCAACTTATGCTTGCTTAAGGGGGAAGGTGAGTTGGGGTGCTGCATAAAAGCAGAGTTTGAAATTAGCACAGATACCGTTCCATAAGCCAAATATGTAATAGACAAGACCTACCCCTTGCTCAACGAAATGGATTCAACAATGAGATATCACCTCATACCTGGTAGAATAGGCATCATAGAAAATCTACAAACAAAAAATGCTGGAAAGGGTGTGGAGAAAAGGAACCCTCTTCCACTATTGTTGGGAATATAAATTGATACAGTCATTATGGAGAACAATATGGAATTTCTTAAGAAACTAACAATAGAATTACCATATGATACAGCAATCCCAGTACTGGACATATACCCAGACAAAACCATAAATCAAAAAGAGTCATTCACCGCAATGTTCATTGCATCACTATTTACAATATCGAGGTAATGGAAGCAACCTAAATGCCCACAGACAGACGAATGCATAAAGCTGTGGTACATATATAAAATGGAATATTACTAAGCCATGAAAAGGAATGAAATTGGGTCATTTGTAGAGACGTCGATGGATCTAGAGACTGTCATACAGAGTGAAGTAAGTCAGAAAGAGAAAAACAAATCTTGTATATTCATGCATATATGTGGAACCTAGAAAAACTGTACAGATTAACCATTTTGCAAGGCATAAATAGAGCAAACGTATGGACAACAAGGGGGGAAAGCTGTTGGGGGGGTGGTGGTGGGAGGAGTTGAGAGACTGGGATTGGCATGTATACATTTATATGTATAAAATAGATAACCAATAAGAACCTGCTGTATAAAAATATAAAATAAAATTCAAAATTAAAAAGAAATAAAATTTAAAAAATAAAACAGAAAAAACAATTATTCCCTGCACATACATGTATTTATATGAATAAATTATTTCCATGCTTATATCTGTAAATACAAAAAAGAGGAATAAAATCTACCTTGAACCAAAAACGAAAAAGAGAAAAAAACACAGAACCCACCAGTTACACAGAGGAAAACCGTATCAGGGCACTTGCTCCAGTTGTAAACAATTCTGAAGTTGGTCAGTGGTGGGGAATCGTCTCCCATTCAGCCAGCAGCCCCCACGCAACAAGCGTCCTCATTGCAAAGCTGGGGCACCGTGCCGAGGCATCTGTGAGTAAACGTGAGCTGAGCCCCAGGCCAGTTGCTGCTGAACTATTCCCACCCGTCCCAGGTAAAACACCTGAATATATACAAGGACTTGAAAGCCTAGAGGAAGGGCCATAGAGCCACACGAGTGACAGCATGCCGGCCGACTTGGTGCCTGCAGGCCAGCCAGGATGGTCCTGGCCCTGGGTGCTCTTCTGGAAGATTTCCATTTCCCTGCCTGAGATACCCGTCCTGTCCCTGCCCCCACTGCTTTTTTCCTTCCTCACCTCTGCCCAGGGAGAAATTCCAGCAGCAGGTATGGGTGACACATCCTCTTCTTTAGCAGGTGGCAGCCTGGCAACTGCTGCAGAAAGTCCAGCAGAGCCCCACTCACACTGGGCCACCCACAAAGCCGTGGCCTCTCACTCCCTCCCACCAGCCCAGCCCCGAGACTGCTGACAGGGCAGAGAAAATGGCGTCAGGCACGGCTGCAGGGGCTCTTGCTGCCTGGAGTGGTATTTATATTGATCTCAACCCAGGCACACCTGGGGAGGGCTGGCCGGCACGGTAAGGCTGCCCAGGTCAGCCAATCATCACCCCTCAGGGGCTCACAGTTGCAGAAAATGGAACTTGCTGAACCGGCCAGGTCCAAGGAACAGGTGTGGGCTCCTGAGAGTCAGGATAGACAAGGGGCTGCAGCTTTGGCTTGTTTTCTAATCATTTTATCTGGCCCATGAGTGGGAGACAACTTCAAGAAAACCCTCTCCTAATGAGAGGAACCCAGGAGTCAGGGAGAGGAGGGGTGGGTGGTGGTTGGAGACAGAGGCCTGGTGCCCCGGGTGCAGTGGAAGTCTCTGGAAGACCAGGTGGAGGGAGGCCTCACGGAGTGATGCCCAGGGTCACAGACCTGTCGCAGCTGCTGTTTGTTAGTTCAAGTCCTGCTCTGAGGTGCTCTGTGTCAGCTCTGAGCGACAGGTGAGCTGGGGGTGCTCTGCAATGAGGGCTATGTGCACGGTTCCTGTGTGCCCAGCCCTGCCATGGTACCTGCAAGGGTAGCTCTGTATCCTGGGAGGGGCCTGACCACGAGAGCCCCGTGGGCTGGGGTGGGGGTGGGGTACCTGCCCAGGTGAGCTCCATATTCTGGGATTGGTCTGACCACGAGAGACCCATGGGCTGCTGGGGACCTGGTAAAGGATGTCAGGACAGTCAGTGAAGCCACCGAGGATATACCTCCAGTTGCTCCTAATTCCTACACCCTGCTGGTCATTCTACCAACCACCAGGACATGGTATTCTGTATTAGTCTTCAATGATGCCTTCTTTTGTATTCCATTAGTCCCAGAGTCACAAGAAATTTTGGCTTGTGAGTGGCAGGACTCAACATACAACTAAAACAATACTTCCGGGCCGTCTGGACCCAAGGGTGCAAAAATTCCCACACCGTCTTTGGGGAAAGCTTAGCTAAAGACCTAAAAGTTCTACCTCTGGAAAAGGAAACCCTCCTTCAATATGCAGACGACATTCTGATCGCCAGCCCTACTAAGGAGGCCTCTGAACTACCAAGACAATAAAGGATAGAAGTTGTCCAAGAAAAAGCTCAAATATCACAGACTGCGGTGACCTGCCTGGGCTTCATTCTCACACAAGGTCAGAGAAGCCCATCCCAGGAAAGGGAAGAAACCATTTTCAGCCTTACCCCTTTCTAAAACTAGAAGACAGCTTAGGGGTTCCTGGGGAGGCCAGGGTTTGCTGCTTCTGGATCCCTAACTACAGTCTACTAGCTGGGCCTCTATATGAAACACTGAAAGGAAAAGATGATGATCCTTTTGAATAGAATCCAGAAGTGGCCTTTCAAGAATGGAAAGAGCAGTCAATTCAGACCCTTGCCCTGGAACTCCCTAATTTAGCTAAACCCTTTGACCTTTACATTCCCGGTGAAAGGTGAATCGCCATTGGAGAATTAGTGCAAAAACTGGGACCACTTGAAATGGAACAATGCAAGAATGCCATCCAGGTAGGATAAACTACGGTCACTAAGGGGCTTGGCCCACTGCCACATCTGGCCAAGATACTGGCGGTATCTAAAAACCTGGAAATCAGCAGCCCAAAAGGCCACCTCCCTCCTAAGGGAAAAGGACCCCACGTGGTGATCCTAACCACCAACCATGCCCTGAAGTTGCAGGGTTCGCTCCGTGGGCACACCGACCTCGAGTGAGGAGGCCCTCCAACTCCAACATCCAGAGAGATAACCGGGGGCAACAGGGCACCATGACGACTCGTGTGAACATCACTTGACCTGGAGTTTCTCTCATAAAACAACAAGAGTGTGTCCCAAAAGAGTAGACTACTGCTTGCAGGACTTACTGCACCCAGAGGGGAGCTAATAATCTTGGCGGGGGAACAGTATACCACACTGTCACCATAGAAAAGCCTACAGACACCGTGATGATGGTGGCCAATAAGACCGGCTGAACTCCTGTTTACTTCAAAAGGCTGTTGACTCAGTAGCCATCATGGTCCTTATCACCACTGACCCTGGACTGTCTGGGAGTTGAGCGGGCAGGGCTCTGACACCTGGTGCTGTTTGTACGTTAATTCAGGGGCCTAATTGAAGAAAGCGCAGACTACTGGTCAGAGCATCTAGGCTGGCAGAAACGGTCAGCCTAAGGTGGCCGAACAAATGTGGGGCGGGGTGAAACCGGCCCCCACAGCGTCTCTGCACATCTCTTTCCTGGACCCTTAAAGGTCATTAGAATCTATAACACTTCCAATGCTGGTGCTCAGGTGGACGAGCAGGGAGGCAGGGGTCCTGGGGACAATCAACGTCACCGGGAGGCTGCTGGGGAGAAGCTCTGACCCTCGCCCCAGGGTATGAGGGCTCCCAACTCAGCACTCAGCAGTTACAGAAGAAGGGTCTGCACCCTCAGCACTCCAAGAATGAGGAACGGGACAAAAGGCAGAGGAGGGGTTTGTCCCCAGCAAAGCCCATTAAAAATCCCTGGGAGATAAAAATAGAATCTGGGCAATAAAGTCAAGTCTAGCCTTTTTTATCCTTTGTGCTTTGTCTAATTTCACGTGCTCCTAGGGTCCCGCATGCAGAGGTTCCACACCCGGCACTTCAGACCAGATTTCCTAGTGCAGAATGGCTGGGTCGACACCTCAGCTCCTGGGGCCCAGTGCAGACTCCACGATATAGAGCCTGAGCTACAGCCAACCCGGCCCTCGAGAGCTCCGCCGCCTCCCTCCCTCCCACTGACTCTGACAGGATCTCTACACAGCAGCCCAGCCCACAGCCCACGGGGTAGTGCATGCTCTCACCTCTCCATTCTCTGATCAAAATATAAAGTTTCCTTTGCTTGTGAACCAAACTCAGTCTCGATCTGTTGGCCCCAATGACACTGGGCAGGGGGACACTTGTTGGGGTCCACTCTGGAGGATCAGTAACAGAAATTGAGACTATTGTAACCTCAATGAACAGATGTGTGAGCCAAACTGTAGTTAACATAGAACAGTGTATAAGGCTCGGGTAAAATAAGATGTTTCTAACACTTCCATTTGATATTTCCATCACTTTTTATAAGCAAGTTCAGTGAAAAGGTTTGTCTTATTTGTCAGGTCAATATTAGAGAAACGAAGTGATTTCTTTCCAAGGATGTACATCTAATAATCTTGGTTAAACCTTCAATCTTGTTTTAAATGCTTTTCCATTGAAAATGATACCTCTCTTTCAGCTCCCCCATTTCTGAGAAGTATAAAATCTTATAATTTATTATTACCAAAGGGGAAAGGTGGGAGGAGGGATAAATTAACAGTTTGGAATTAACACATACACACTGCTATGTATAAAATAGATCATCAACAAGGAACTACTGTATAGCACAGGGAACTACACTCAACATTTTGCAATAACCTATAAGGGGAAATAATCTGAAAAAGAATAGATATTTTTATTGACATCATCTATCAATGATAGTTAAAGTGTAGCCTAAGGGAAGCTGGTGGTGAGTGCTTCTGACCCTGAAGACTTCAATCATCTAAAGTTTGGACTCTGCCTACTTCCCAAGGCCCTTAATGAACATATGTGTAGCCGTAGCTTAAAAACTTCCCCAGTTTGGGTTTCGGGGAGACACTGATTTTGAAAAAGCCCTGGTGTTCTCCTTACATGAATGGGACTCTTCCTACTGCTAAAACATGTCTGTCACACCCAGAGGATGGTATACCGTCTGATCGGGAAGAGTTTGGAAAAGGCATCTCATCTCCTCATCTCCTGGTGCTCGGGTTCACCCCTCCAGCGTCTTTACTAACAGTCTCCCCACTTGGAGATGTCAGCACTGTCAACATCCTGTTGCGTACAGTTTGGAATTTGTCCAGAGGATGAAGCGGAAGGATGAGGAACAATGAGAGACAAGTCCTAGGTGTTCAGACAGGCACATGTCACTCTAATTTCCAATCAGGAAGACGAATTGACCAAAGGCTAGGGTTGCCCATGGAAACAGTATAGGGCTTGAGGAAATCCCGCTGCTTTGTGGCCAGTTCCCATAAACACAAGTTGAACAATGGAACTCAGGGGCAGTAAAATTCACAAAACTGCAGAGTTGAAAATATCCATCACTGAAAAATGTCTTGAGGAAAGTCAGAGAAAAGGACTTGTAAGCAAGGGAGAATGGCAGGAAAGGGATTTGAGGAGGTAGAAAGGACTCGCCATTAAGCACAAGAAAAGGAGCTGAACATTGCCAACATTGCAGTTGGCCAAAAAGGGTGTATGCGCTTTTTTCTGTATATATTCAAGAAAAGGGCATACACTTTTTTAGCCAACCAAACAGGTGGGCACTGGAAGTCAATACTACAAAAGATATCACTTCGCATCAGTCAGAAGAGCCATCCTCATAAAGCGTAAACAACAGAAATGCAGGACAGGGCAACGAGAAGAGGGAGCCCTGTGAGACTTATAGTGGAAATGTATATTGCCAACGGCCATTCTGGAAAAGTGTATTGTGTTTACTAAAGCATCTAAAAAATGAGCTACAGAGCATAGGGCACTTGCACTCATGGGCGTATATCTTGGGAAAAACAAAAATCGAGAGGACACAGGCACCCCAATGTTTACCCCCTCTCTGTTTAAAAGATCCTCGACTAGGATATAACTTAAATGTCTCTGGAGGGAAAAAATGGATAGAGATGTGGTACTTAGGTAGAGTGGAATATTATTCAGCCTGGAAATCAATGAAATATGGCCAGTTGTAACAACTCCGGAGGAGTTACGTATGATCATTCTAAGTGACAGAATTCAAAAAGAAAAAGACACATATCATAAGATATCACTTAAAGGTGGAATCCAAAATGGCTACACATGAAATAAATTACAAAACAAAAACATAGTCAAATATGTAGAAAACACGCATAAGGCTGCTAAACGGGAAAGGTGGGGAGGGGTGAGGCATCATCCAGGAGGTTGAAATTAGCAAAGATACCATTCCAAATACCAAACTGATAATCAACAAGGCCTACACGGTAGCTAAAAGAACTGCACTCAGCACACTCAAGTCACCGGAAAAGAATATATACGACTGGTAAGAATCTGAAAAAGAATTTATTGATGACTCTCTGTACGTGAATCAAGTGGATGTACAGCAGCAAGAAACAGAGCTTTGAAAATCAGCTGTAACCAATATAGTAATAAATTGAAAAAAATAAACGACAGAGAGACAGAGAAAACCTCTTACAACTTTTCCTCAGGGACGGTGATGCAACATGGATTGAACACATCTAGACCCACAGCAGGATGACACATAAGGCTGGAAACTGTTTGCGCTAAGAGAAATGTGAGGTTGGGTGAGGAAATGCACACCCTTTAAAGTAATACTACCTGGTACCCATTCAATGGGTCCCAAATCTGCAGGTTCAAGGGATCTTCCTACAGCTAAAACATGCATGGAAAACCCAGAGGACTGTACACCATGTGATCGGGAGATGTGTCTAAAATGCACCTCATTTATCCTCTCCTGGTGCTCCTGTTCACCATTCCAGCCACGTTACTTAGAATCTCCCCACTTGGAGAATCAGCACATTTAAACTTCTGTTTCACACATTTTGCAAATTGTGAGGAGGATGAACGAGAAGAGGGGGAACCAATGAGAGAATGGTTGTAGGGGTTTGGACGGGCACATATCACTCTAATTTCCCATTAAGAATAAGAATTAAAGAAAGGCTCAGCCTGCCTCGCCGGAGCCAAAATAGGGCCTGAAGCAATCCTGCGGGTTTGAGGCCAGCTCACAAAAGAGCAACTTAAAAAATGGAGCTCAGGGTCACTGCAATTCACAAACCTGCAGAGTTATAAATGAAAACTAACGTCCAAAAATATGTTGAGGTAAGGCAAAGAAGAGGATCTGAATGCAAGACAGAATTGCAAGAAACAGATTTCAAGAGATAGATTGGACTCGTCTTTAACGCACATGAAAAGCGGCAGAATTTCGACAATGATGCAGTTGGCCCAAAAGGGCGTATGCGTTTTTTCCTGATTATATCCAGGAAAAAACGCATACGCACTTTATGGGCAACGAAGCAAGCAAGCAATGCAAATGTGCACAACAAAGAAGTCTCACTTCCCACCGGTCAAAAGGGCCATCCTAAAAAATTGTAAAAACCAGAAATGCAGGACAGGCCATGGAGAACAGGGAGCCTTTATACGCTGATGGGCAGTGTGTGAACTGCCGAGAGCCACTCTGGAGAAGTGTATGGTGGTTCCTAAATCATCTAAAAAACAGAGCTACAGAGCATAGGACACTTCCAATCATGGGAGTATATCTAGGGAAGTCTAAAAATCAACAAGACACAAGCACACCACAGTTTAGGGCTACTCTGTTTACAAGAACCTCAACTTCAGTACACCTTAAATATCCCAGGAAAGAGAACAATGGATAAAGAAGATGTGGTACTTATGTACAATGGAATATCTCTTCACCATGAAATCAATGTAATAAGGCTAGTAGAAGGATAAAGAGTGGATTTAGGTCCGATAATACTACTTGAAATAAGTCAAACAGAAAAAGAAACATATCATAAGATATCACTTTTAGAGGGAGGGTAAATATGGCTGCACAAGAAATGAATTACAGAACAGAACAGTGTCTCACATTTAGAAAACACACTTATGTCAGCTTAAGGGGAAAGGAGAGGTGGGGTGATGCATAAAACCAGAGTTTGAAATTAGCACAGATACCGTTCAATAAACCAAATAGGTATTAGACAAGATCTACACCTTGCTCAATGAACTGGCCTCAACACACCCTATACACCGCAGAGAAATATATCTGAGTAATAAGAATCTTAAAACCCATGTATTGATATATCTCCATAAGGGAATCAAGTGTGTGCAGAGCGGCACAAACACAGCAGTGAAAATGAGCTAAACCCCATTATAGAAATAAATTTTAAAAACAAAACGCTGAAACAATGAAAGAGAGAAAAATTCTTACAAAATTCGTTCAGGGGATGTGATGCAACCTGGATTGACCACATATAAACCCACAGCTGGATAAGACATAAGGCTGGACACTTGGGGCTGAGAGGATTGGTGAGCTTTGGTGAGCAACTGCCGAAAGTTTAATGCAATACTTCATGCTACTCAGTCCAAGGGTCCCAACACTCCAGGTTGAAGGGAATCTTCCTACAGCTAAACCATGTTTGGGAAACCCAGTGACTGGTATACCATATGATCGGGAAAGGTTTCTAAAACGCA
The DNA here is from genome assembly GCF_964374135.1 of Grampus griseus. Taxonomy (NCBI): domain Eukaryota; kingdom Metazoa; phylum Chordata; class Mammalia; order Artiodactyla; family Delphinidae; genus Grampus; species Grampus griseus. The sequence goes on along the minus strand of NW_028132998.1, from coordinate 48,041 downwards.
CCTCATTTTTCCTCTCCTGGGGCTCCGGATCGACATTCCAGCCGCTTTACTAACAACATCCCCACATGGAGTCAATGCCTTTAAGTTCTGGTATCGCACAGTCTGCAGTTAGTGCAGAGGATGAATGGGAATAGGGGGAACCAGTGAGAAACTAGCTGTAGCGGTTTCAATGGGCACATGTCACTCTAATGTCACATCAGTAAGAAGAATTAACCAAAGGCACAGCAAGGTGCCCCAGAAAAAAAATAGGGCTTCAAGGAATCCTGTGGTTATGGGGCAAGACCACAAAAATAAGAGCTGAAAAATGGAGCTAAGGGCCACTGCAATTCAAAAACCTGCAGAGTTATAAAGGCCAACTATTTTCAAAAAATATATTGAGGTAAGGCTATGAAGAGGCAATGAAAGCAAGGCAGAATTGCAGGAAACCGATTTCAGGAGGTAGACTGGAATTGCATTGAAAGCATAGGAAAAGAGGCAGAACGTCCACAATGATGCACTTGGCCAAAAAGGGCGTATGCGTTTTTTCCTGAATATATTCAGGAAAAAACGTATACGCACTTTTTGGCTAACCAAGCAAACTTGCAAAGGAAATCTGCACTACAATGAAGTCTCACTTCCCCCCGGTCAAAAGGGCCATCTGATAAAAGTGTAAAATCCAGAAAGGCAGGACAGGCCATGGAGAACTGGCAGCTTTGTTATGCTGTTGGGCGGGATGTAAATTGCCAACAGACACTCGGGAGAAGTGTATGGTGTTTCCTGAAACATCTAAAAAACAAAGCAACAGAGCCTAGGGCACTTCCACTTATGGTCTTATAGCTTAGGGAAATTAAAATCAAGAAGACACAGCCACCCCAAAGTTTGGGACGCCTCTGTTTACAAGAACCTCGTTTACAGTACAAGTTCAACATCGCAGAAATTGAAAAATGGATAAAGAAGTTGTGGTATTTACTTACAAAGCAGTATCACTCAGCAATGAAATCTATGTCATCAGGCCCTTAGCAGCACAATGAGTGGATTCAGGTATGATGATTCTAATTGAAATAAGTCACACAGAAAAAGAAACATCATAAGATATCAGTAATACACGGAATGTAAACTTGGCTACACAGGAACTGAATTACAGAACAGAACAGGGTCTCAAATTTAGAAAACCAACTTATGCTTGCTTAAGGGGAAAGGTGAGTTGGGGTGCTGCATAAAACCAGAGATTGAAATGAGCACAGATAAAGTTCCTTAAACCAAATATGGAATAGACAAGAGCTACTCCTTGCTCAACGAAATGGACTCAACACCGCATATTAAACGCCTAAGAATGTACCTGACTAGTAAGTATCTTAAAACCTATGGATTGTTATGTCTCCGAAAGAGAATCAAGCATGTGTACAGGGGCATAAACGCAGCAGTGATAGGATTGGAGAGGTTCGGTGAGCAAATGAAGACCCTTTGAAGTCATATTGCCTGGTACCCATTCCACGGGTCTCAACTCTCCAGGTTTAAGGTATTCTTCCTTCAGCTAAAACATGCATGTGGAACCCAGAGTATGATCAACCGTGTGAACGGGAGACGTGTTCAAATATGTCTCAGTTTTCGTACCCTGGTACTCGGGTGCAACATTCCAGATGCTTTACTAACACTCTCCCGACTTGGAGAGTCAGTCCCTTTAACCTCCTGTTTGGCCCAGTTTGCAATTTCTGCGGAAGATGAACAGGAATAGCGAGAACCAATGAGAGACTAGCTGGAGGTGTCTGGACGGGCAAATTTAACTCTCATTTCCCACCAGGAAGAGGAATTAACCAAAGGCTCAGCGTGCCGTGCCGGAACCAGATTAGGGCCTGAAGCCATCCTGCGGTGTTGCGGCCAGCTCACAAGAAAGCGAGTTGAAGAAAGGAGCTCAGGGGCACTGTAATTCACAAACCTGCAGAGTTATAAATGACAGCTATTGTCCAAAAATATATTGAAGTAAGGCTGCCAAGAGGACTTGAAAGCGGGGCAGAATTGCAGGAAACCGATTTCAGGAGGTAGACTGGAATTGCATCGAAAGCATAGGAAAAGCGGCAGAGCGTCCACAATGATGCACTTGGCCAAAAAGGGCGTATGCGTTTTTTCCTGAATATATTCAGGAAAAAACGCATACGCCCTTTTTGGCCAACCAAGCAAGCTTGCAAAGGAAATCTGCACTACAATGAAGTCTCACTTCCCCCCGGTCTAAAGGGCCATCTGAAAAAAGTGTAAAATCCAGAAAGGCAGAACAGGCCATGGAGAACTGGGAGCCTTGTTATGCTGATGGGCGGGATGTAAATTACCAACAGCCGCTCTGTAGAAGTGTATGGTGTTTCCTGAAACATCTAAAAAACAAAGCAACAGAGCCTAGGGCACTTCCACTTATGGTCCTATAGTTTAGGGAAATTAAAATCAAAAACACACAGCCACCCCAAAATTTGGGATGGCTCTTTTTACAGGAATCTCTTCTGCGGCACAAGTTAAATATCCCAGAGAGCAAATAATGGATAAAGAAGTTGCGGTACTTATGTACAACAGAATACCATCAGCAATGAAATCTATGTCACCAGGCCCGTACCAGCATAATGAGTGGATTGAGGCACGATGATTCTAAGTGAAATAAGTCACACAGAAAAAGAAACATCATAAGGTATCACTAATACACGGAATGTGAACTTGGCTACACATGAACTGAATTACAAAACAGAACAGGGTCTCAAATTTAGAAAACCAACTTATGCTTGCTTAAGGGGGAAGGTGAGTTGGGGTGCTGCATAAAAGCAGAGTTTGAAATTAGCACAGATACCGTTCCATAAGCCAAATATGTAATAGACAAGACCTACCCCTTGCTCAACGAAATGGATTCAACAATGAGGTATCACCTCACACCTGGTAGAATAGGCATCATAGAAAATCTACAAACAAAAAATGCTGGAAAGGGTGTGGAGAAAAGGAACCCTCTTCCACTATTGTTGGGAATATAAATTGATACAGTCATTATGGAGAACAATATGGAATTTCTTAAGAAACTAACAATAGAATTACCATATGATACAGCAATCCCAGTACTGGACATATACCCAGACAAAACCATAAATCAAAAAGAGTCATTCACCGCAATGTTCATTGCATCACTATTTACAATATCGAGGTAATGGAAGCAACCTAAATGCCCACAGACAGACGAATGCATAAAGCTGTGGTACATATATAAAATGGAATATTACTAAGCCATGAAAAGGAATGAAATTGGGTCATTTGTAGAGACGTCGATGGATCTAGAGACTGTCATACAGAGTGAAGTAAGTCAGAAAGAGAAAAACAAATCTTGTATATTCATGCATATATGTGGAACCTAGAAAAACTGTACAGATTAACCATTTTGCAAGGCATAAATAGAGCAAACGTATGGACAACAAGGGGGGAAAGCTGTTGGGGGGGTGGTGGTGGGAGGAGTTGAGAGACTGGGATTGGCATGTATACATTTATATGTATAAAATAGATAACCAATAAGAACCTGCTGTATAAAAATATAAAATAAAATTCAAAATTAAAAAGAAATAAAATTTAAAAAATAAAACAGAAAAAACAATTATTCCCTGCACATACATGTATTTATATGAATAAATTATTTCCATGCTTATATCTGTAAATACAAAAAAGAGGAATAAAATCTACCTTGAACCAAAAACGAAAAAGAGAAAAAAACACAGAACCCACCAGTTACACAGAGGAAAACCGTATCAGGGCACTTGCTCCAGTTGTAAACAATTCTGAAGTTGGTCAGTGGTGGGGAATCGTCTCCCATTCAGCCAGCAGCCCCCACGCAACAAGCGTCCTCATTGCAAAGCTGGGGCACCGTGCCGAGGCATCTGTGAGTAAACGTGAGCTGAGCCCCAGGCCAGTTGCTGCTGAACTATTCCCACCCGTCCCAGGTAAAACACCTGAATATATACAAGGACTTGAAAGCCTAGAGGAAGGGCCATAGAGCCACACGAGTGACAGCATGCCGGCCGACTTGGTGCCTGCAGGCCAGCCAGGATGGTCCTGGCCCTGGGTGCTCTTCTGGAAGATTTCCATTTCCCTGCCTGAGATACCCGTCCTGTCCCTGCCCCCACTGCTTTTTTCCTTCCTCACCTCTGCCCAGGGAGAAATTCCAGCAGCAGGTATGGGTGACACATCCTCTTCTTTAGCAGGTGGCAGCCTGGCAACTGCTGCAGAAAGTCCAGCAGAGCCCCACTCACACTGGGCCACCCACAAAGCCGTGGCCTCTCACTCCCTCCCACCAGCCCAGCCCCGAGACTGCTGACAGGGCAGAGAAAATGGCGTCAGGCACGGCTGCAGGGGCTCTTGCTGCCTGGAGTGGTATTTATATTGATCTCAACCCAGGCACACCTGGGGAGGGCTGGCCGGCACGGTAAGGCTGCCCAGGTCAGCCAATCATCACCCCTCAGGGGCTCACAGTTGCAGAAAATGGAACTTGCTGAACCGGCCAGGTCCAAGGAACAGGTGTGGGCTCCTGAGAGTCAGGATAGACAAGGGGCTGCAGCTTTGGCTTGTTTTCTAATCATTTTATCTGGCCCATGAGTGGGAGACAACTTCAAGAAAACCCTCTCCTAATGAGAGGAACCCAGGAGTCAGGGAGAGGAGGGGTGGGTGGTGGTTGGAGACAGAGGCCTGGTGCCCCGGGTGCAGTGGAAGTCTCTGGAAGACCAGGTGGAGGGAGGCCTCACGGAGTGATGCCCAGGGTCACAGACCTGTCGCAGCTGCTGTTTGTTAGTTCAAGTCCTGCTCTGAGGTGCTCTGTGTCAGCTCTGAGCGACAGGTGAGCTGGGGGTGCTCTGCAATGAGGGCTATGTGCACGGTTCCTGTGTGCCCAGCCCTGCCATGGTACCTGCAAGGGTAGCTCTGTATCCTGGGAGGGGCCTGACCACGAGAGCCCCGTGGGCTGCGGTGGGGGTGGGGTACCTGCCCAGGTGAGCTCCATATTCTGGGATTGGTCTGACCACGAGAGACCCATGGGCTGCTGGGGACCTGGTAAAGGATGTCAGGACAGTCAGTGAAGCCACCGAGGATATACCTCCAGTTGCTCCTAATTCCTACACCCTGCTGGTCATTCTACCAACCACCAGGACATGGTATTCTGTATTAGTCTTCAATGATGCCTTCTTTTGTATTCCATTAGTCCCAGAGTCACAAGAAATTTTGGCTTGTGAGTGGAAGGACTCAACATACAACTAAAACAATACTTCCGGGCCGTCTGGACCCAAGGGTGCAAAAATTCCCACACCGTCTTTGGGGAAAGCTTAGCTAAAGACCTAAAAGTTCTACCTCTGGAAAAGGAAACCCTCCTTCAATATGCAGACGACATTCTGATCGCCAGCCCTACTAAGGAGGCCTCTGAACTACCAAGACAATAAAGGATAGAAGTTGTCCAAGAAAAAGCTCAAATATCACAGACTGCGGTGACCTGCCTGGGCTTCATTCTCACACAAGGTCAGAGAAGCCCATCCCAGGAAAGGGAAGAAACCATTTTCAGCCTTACCCCTTTCTAAAACTAGAAGACAGCTTAGGGGTTCCTGGGGAGGCCAGGGTTTGCTGCTTCTGGATCCCTAACTACAGTCTACTAGCTGGGCCTCTATATGAAACACTGAAAGGAAAAGATGATGATCCTTTTGAATAGAATCCAGAAGTGGCCTTTCAAGAATGGAAAGAGCAGTCAATTCAGACCCTTGCCCTGGAACTCCCTAATTTAGCTAAACCCTTTGACCTTTACATTCCCGGTGAAAGGTGAATCGCCATTGGAGAATTAGTGCAAAAACTGGGACCACTTGAAATGGAACAATGCAAGAATGCCATCCAGGTAGGATAAACTATGGTCACTAAGGGGCTTGGCCCACTGCCACATCTGGCCAAGATACTGGCGGTATCTAAAAACCTGGAAATCAGCAGCCCAAAAGGCCACCTCCCTCCTAAGGGAAAAGGACCCCACGTGGTGATCCTAACCACCAACCATGCCCTGAAGTTGCAGGGTTCGCTCCGTGGGCACACCGACCTCGAGTGAGGAGGCCCTCCAACTCCAACATCCAGAGAGATAACCGGGGGCAACAGGGCACCATGACGACTCGTGTGAACATCACTTGACCTGGAGTTTCTCTCATAAAACAACAAGAGTGTGTCCCAAAAGAGTAGACTACTGCTTGCAGGACTTACTGCACCCAGAGGGGAGCTAATAATCTTGGCGGGGGAACAGTATACCACACTGTCACCATAGAAAAGCCTACAGACACCGTGATGATGGTGGCCAATAAGACCGGCTGAACTCCTGTTTACTTCAAAAGGCTGTTGACTCAGTAGCCATCATGGTCCTTATCACCACTGACCCTGGACTGTCTGGGAGTTGAGCGGGCAGGGCTCTGACACCTGGTGCTGTTTGTACGTTAATTCAGGGGCCTAATTGAAGAAAGCGCAGACTACTGGTCAGAGCATCTAGGCTGGCAGAAACGGTCAGCCTAAGGTGGCCAAACAAATGTGGGGCGGGGTGAAACCGGCCCCCACAGCGTCTCTGCACATCTCTTTCCTGGACCCTTAAAGGTCATTAGAATCTATAACACTTCCAATGCTGGTGCTCAGGTGGACGAGCAGGGAGGCAGGGGTCCTGGGGACAATCAACGTCACCGGGAGGCTGCTGGGGAGAAGCTCTGACCCTCGCCCCAGGGTATGAGGGCTCCCAACTCAGCACTCAGCAGTTACAGAAGAAGGGTCTGCACCCTCAGCACTCCAAGAATGAGGAACGGGACAAAAGGCAGAGGAGGGGTTTGTCCCCAGCAAAGCCCATTAAAAATCCCTGGGAGATAAAAATAGAATCTGGGCAATAAAGTCAAGTCTAGCCTTTTTTATCCTTTGTGCTTTGTCTAATTTCACGTGCTCCTAGGGTCCCGCATGCAGAGGTTCCACACCCGGCACTTCAGACCAGATTTCCTAGTGCAGAATGGCTGGGTCGACACCTCAGCTCCTGGGGCCCAGTGCAGACTCCACGATATAGAGCCTGAGCTACAGCCAACCCGGCCCTCGAGAGCTCCGCCGCCTCCCTCCCTCCCACTGACTCTGACAGGATCTCTACACAGCAGCCCAGCCCACAGCCCACGGGGTAGTGCATGCTCTCACCTCTCCATTCTCTGATCAAAATATAAAGTTTCCTTTGCTTGTGAACCAAACTCAGTCTCGATCTGTTGGCCCCAATGACACTGGGCAGGGGGACACTTGTTGGGGTCCACTCTGGAGGATCAGTAACAGAAATTGAGACTATTGTAACCTCAATGAACAGATGTGTGAGCCAAACTGTAGTTAACATAGAACAGTGTATAAGGCTCGGGTAAAATAAGATGTTTCTAACACTTCCATTTGATATTTCCATCACTTTTTATAAGCAAGTTCAGTGAAAAGGTTTGTCTTATTTGTCAGGTCAATATTAGAGAAACGAAGTGATTTCTTTCCAAGGATGTACATCTAATAATCTTGGTTAAACCTTCAATCTTGTTTTAAATGCTTTTCCATTGAAAATGATACCTCTCTTTCAGCTCCCCCATTTCTGAGAAGTATAAAATCTTATAATTTATTATTACCAAAGGGGAAAGGTGGGAGGAGGGATAAATTAACAGTTTGGAATTAACACATACACACTGCTATGTATAAAATAGATCATCAACAAGGAACTACTGTATAGCACAGGGAACTACACTCAACATTTTGCAATAACCTATAAGGGGAAATAATCTGAAAAAGAATAGATATTTTTATTGACATCATCTATCAATGATAGTTAAAGTGTAGCCTAAGGGAAGCTGGTGGTGAGTGCTTCTGACCCTGAAGACTTCAATCATCTAAAGTTTGGACTCTGCCTACTTCCCAAGGCCCTTAATGAACATATGTGTAGCCGTAGCTTAAAAACTTCCCCAGTTTGGGTTTCGGGGAGACACTGATTTTGAAAAAGCCCTGGTGTTCTCCTTACATGAATGGGACTCTTCCTACTGCTAAAACATGTCTGTCACACCCAGAGGATGGTATACCATCTGATCGGGAAGAGTTTGGAAAAGGCATCTCATCTCCTCATCTCCTGGTGCTCGGGTTCACCCCTCCAGCGTCTTTACTAACAGTCTCCCCACTTGGAGATGTCAGCACTGTCAACATCCTGTTGCGTACAGTTTGGAATTTGTCCAGAGGATGAAGCGGAAGGATGAGGAACAATGAGAGACAAGTCCTAGGTGTTCAGACAGGCACATGTCACTCTAATTTCCAATCAGGAAGACGAATTGACCAAAGGCTAGGGTTGCCCATGGAAACAGTATAGGGCTTGAGGAAATCCCGCTGCTTTGTGGCCAGTTCCCATAAACACAAGTTGAACAATGGAACTCAGGGGCAGTAAAATTCACAAAACTGCAGAGTTGAAAATATCCATCACTGAAAAATGTCTTGAGGAAAGTCAGAGAAAAGGACTTGTAAGCAAGGGAGAATGGCAGGAAAGGGATTTGAGGAGGTAGAAAGGACTCGCCATTAAGCACAAGAAAAGGAGCTGAACATTGCCAACATTGCAGTTGGCCAAAAAGGGTGTATGCGCTTTTTTCTGTATATATTCAAGAAAAGGGCATACACTTTTTTAGCCAACCAAACAGGTGGGCACTGGAAGTCAATACTACAAAAGATATCACTTCGCATCAGTCAGAAGAGCCATCCTCATAAAGCGTAAACAACAGAAATGCAGGACAGGGCAACGAGAAGAGGGAGCCCTGTGAGACTTATAGTGGAAATGTATATTGCCAACGGCCATTCTGGAAAAGTGTATTGTGTTTACTAAAGCATCTAAAAAATGAGCTACAGAGCATAGGGCACTTGCACTCATGGGCGTATATCTTGGGAAAAACAAAAATCGAGAGGACACAGGCACCCCAATGTTTACCCCCTCTCTGTTTAAAAGATCCTCGACTAGGATATAACTTAAATGTCTCTGGAGGGAAAAAATGGATAGAGATGTGGTACTTAGGTAGAGTGGAATATTATTCAGCCTGGAAATCAATGAAATATGGCCAGTTGTAACAACTCCGGAGGAGTTACGTATGATCATTCTAAGTGACAGAATTCAAAAAGAAAAAGACACATATCATAAGATATCACTTAAAGGTGGAATCCAAAATGGCTACACATGAAATAAATTACAAAACAAAAACATAGTCAAATATGTAGAAAACACGCATAAGGCTGCTAAACGGGAAAGGTGGGGAGGGGTGAGGCATCATCCAGGAGGTTGAAATTAGCAAAGATACCATTCCAAATACCAAACTGATAATCAACAAGGCCTACACGGTAGCTAAAAGAACTGCACTCAGCACACTCAAGTCACCGGAAAAGAATATATACGACTGGTAAGAATCTGAAAAAGAATTTATTGATGACTCTCTGTACGTGAATCAAGTGGATGTACAGCAGCAAGAAACAGAGCTTTGAAAATCAGCTGTAACCAATATAGTAATAAATTGAAAAAAATAAACGACAGAGAGACAGAGAAAACCTCTTACAACTTTTCCTCAGGGACGGTGATGCAACATGGATTGAACACATCTAGACCCACAGCAGGATGACACATAAGGCTGGAAACTGTTTGCGCTAAGAGAAATGTGAGGTTGGGTGAGGAAATGCACACCCTTTAAAGTAATACTACCTGGTACCCATTCAATGGGTCCCAAATCTGCAGGTTCAAGGGATCTTCCTACAGCTAAAACATGCATGGAAAACCCAGAGGACTGTACACCATGTGATCGGGAGATGTGTCTAAAATGCACCTCATTTATCCTCTCCTGGTGCTCCTGTTCACCATTCCAGCCACGTTACTTAGAATCTCCCCACTTGGAGAATCAGCACATTTAAACTTCTGTTTCACACATTTTGCAAATTGTGAGGAGGATGAACGAGAAGAGGGGGAACCAATGAGAGAATGGTTGTAGGGGTTTGGACGGGCACATATCACTCTAATTTCCCATTAAGAATAAGAATTAAAGAAAGGCTCAGCCTGCCTCGCCGGAGCCAAAATAGGGCCTGAAGCAATCCTGCGGGTTTGAGGCCAGCTCACAAAAGAGCAACTTAAAAAATGGAGCTCAGGGTCACTGCAATTCACAAACCTGCAGAGTTATAAATGAAAACTAACGTCCAAAAATATGTTGAGGTAAGGCAAAGAAGAGGATCTGAATGCAAGACAGAATTGCAAGAAACAGATTTCAAGAGATAGATTGGACTCGTCTTTAACGCACATGAAAAGCGGCAGAATTTCGACAATGATGCAGTTGGCCCAAAAGGGCGTATGCGTTTTTTCCTGATTATATCCAGGAAAAAACGCATACGCACTTTATGGGCAACGAAGCAAGCAAGCAATGCAAATGTGCACAACAAAGAAGTCTCACTTCCCACCGGTCAAAAGGGCCATCCTAAAAAATTGTAAAAACCAGAAATGCAGGACAGGCCATGGAGAACAGGGAGCCTTTATACGCTGATGGGCAGTGTGTGAACTGCCGAGAGCCACTCTGGAGAAGTGTATGGTGGTTCCTAAATCATCTAAAAAACAGAGCTACAGAGCATAGGACACTTCCAATCATGGGAGTATATCTAGGGAAGTCTAAAAATCAACAAGACACAAGCACACCACAGTTTAGGGCTACTCTGTTTACAAGAACCTCAACTTCAGTACACCTTAAATATCCCAGGAAAGAGAACAATGGATAAAGAAGATGTGGTACTTATGTACAATGGAATATCTCTTCACCATGAAATCAATGTAATAAGGCTAGTAGAAGGATAAAGAGTGGATTTAGGTCCGATAATACTACTTGAAATAAGTCAAACAGAAAAAGAAACATATCATAAGATATCACTTTTAGAGGGAGGGTAAATATGGCTGCACAAGAAATGAATTACAGAACAGAACAGTGTCTCACATTTAGAAAACACACTTATGTCAGCTTAAGGGGAAAGGAGAGGTGGGGTGATGCATAAAACCAGAGTTTGAAATTAGCACAGATACCGTTCAATAAACCAAATAGGTATTAGACAAGATCTACACCTTGCTCAATGAACTGGCCTCAACACACCCTATACACCGCAGAGAAATATATCTGAGTAATAAGAATCTTAAAACCCATGTATTGATATATCTCCATAAGGGAATCAAGTGTGTGCAGAGCGGCACAAACACAGCAGTGAAAATGAGCTAAACCCCATTATAGAAATAAATTTTAAAAACAAAACGCTGAAACAATGAAAGAGAGAAAAATTCTTACAAAATTCGTTCAGGGGATGTGATGCAACCTGGATTGACCACATATAAACCCACAGCTGGATAAGACATAAGGCTGGACACTTGGGGCTGAGAGGATTGGTGAGCTTTGGTGAGCAACTGCCGAAAGTTTAATGCAATACTTCATGCTACTCAGTCCAAGGGTCCCAACACTCCAGGTTGAAGGGAATCTTCCTACAGCTAAACCATGTTTGGGAAACCCAGTGACTGGTATACCATATGATCGGGAAAGGTTTCTAAAACGCACCTCATTTTTCCTCTCCTGGGGCTCCGGATCGACATTCCAGCCGCTTTACTAACAACATCCCCACATGGAGTCAATGCCTTTAAGTTCTGGTATCGCACAGTCTGCAGTTAGTGCAGAGGATGAATGGGAATAGGGGGAACCAGTGAGAAACTAGCTGTAGCGGTTTCAATGGGCACATGTCACTCTAATGTCACATCAGTAAGAAGAATTAACCAAAGGCACAGCAAGGTGCCCCAGAAAAAAAATAGGGCTTCAAGGAATCCTGTGGTTATGGGGCAAGACCACAAAAATAAGAGCTGAAAAATGGAGCTAAGGGCCACTGCAATTCAAAAACCTGCAGAGTTATAAAGGCCAACTATTTTCAAAAAATATATTGAGGTAAGGCTATGAAGAGGCAATGAAAGCAAGGCAGAATTGCAGGAAACCGATTTCAGGAGGTAGACTGGAATTGCATTGAAAGCATAGGAAAAGAGGCAGAACGTCCACAATGATGCACTTGGCCAAAAAGGGCGTATGCGTTTTTTCCTGAATATATTCAGGAAAAAACGTATACGCACTTTTTGGCTAACCAAGCAAACTTGCAAAGGAAATCTGCACTACAATGAAGTCTCACTTCCCCCCGGTCAAAAGGGCCATCTGATAAAAGTGTAAAATCCAGAAAGGCAGGACAGGCCATGGAGAACTGGCAGCTTTGTTATGCTGTTGGGCGGGATGTAAATTGCCAACAGACACTCGGGAGAAGTGTATGGTGTTTCCTGAAACATCTAAAAAACAAAGCAACAGAGCCTAGGGCACTTCCACTTATGGTCCTATAGCTTAGGGAAATTAAAATCAAGAAGACACAGCCACCCCAAAGTTTGGGACGCCTCTGTTTACAAGAACCTCGTTTACAGTACAAGTTCAACATCGCAGAAATTGAAAAATGGATAAAGAAGTTGTGGTATTTACTTACAAAGCAGTATCACTCAGCAATGAAATCTATGTCATCAGGCCCTTAGCAGCACAATGAGTGGATTCAGGTATGATGATTCTAATTGAAATAAGTCACACAGAAAAAGAAACATCATAAGATATCAGTAATACACGGAATGTAAACTTGGCTACACAGGAACTGAATTACAGAACAGAACAGGGTCTCAAATTTAGAAAACCAACTTATGCTTGCTTAAGGGGAAAGGTGAGTTGGGGTGCTGCATAAAACCAGAGATTGAAATGAGCACAGATAAAGTTCCTTAAACCAAATATGGAATAGACAAGAGCTACTCCTTGCTCAACGAAATGGACTCAACACCGCATATTAAACGCCTAAGAATGTACCTGACTAGTAAGTATCTTAAAACCTATGGATTGTTATGTCTCCGAAAGAGAATCAAGCATGTGTACAGGGGCATAAACGCAGCAGTGATAGGATTGGAGAGGTTCGGTGAGCAAATGAAGACCCTTTGAAGTCATATTGCCTGGTACCCATTCCACGGGTCTCAACTCTCCAGGTTTAAGGTATTCTTCCTTCAGCTAAAACATGCATGTGGAACCCAGAGTATGATCAACCGTGTGAACGGGAGACGTGTTCAAATATGTCTCAGTTTTCGTACCCTGGTACTCGGGTGCAACATTCCAGATGCTTTACTAACACTCTCCCGACTTGGAGAGTCAGTCCCTTTAACCTCCTGTTTGGCCCAGTTTGCAATTTCTGCGGAAGATGAACAGGAATAGCGAGAACCAATGAGAGACTAGCTGGAGGTGTCTGGACGGGCAAATTTAACTCTCATTTCCCACCAGGAAGAGGAATTAACCAAAGGCTCAGCGTGCCGTGCCGGAACCAGATTAGGGCCTGAAGCCATCCTGCGGTGTTGCGGCCAGCTCACAAGAAAGCGAGTTGAAGAAAGGAGCTCAGGGGCACTGTAATTCACAAACCTGCAGAGTTATAAATGACAGCTATTGTCCAAAAATATATTGAAGTAAGGCTGCCAAGAGGACTTGAAAGCGGGGCAGAATTGCAGGAAACCGATTTCAGGAGGTAGACTGGAATTGCATCGAAAGCATAGGAAAAGCGGCAGAGCGTCCACAATGATGCACTTGGCCAAAAAGGGCGTATGCGTTTTTTCCTGAATATATTCAGGAAAAAACGCATACGCCCTTTTTGGCCAACCAAGCAAGCTTGCAAAGGAAATCTGCACTACAATGAAGTCTCACTTCCCCCCGGTCTAAAGGGCCATCTGAAAAAAGTGTAAAATCCAGAAAGGCAGAACAGGCCATGGAGAACTGGGAGCCTTGTTATGCTGATGGGCGGGATGTAAATTACCAACAGCCGCTCTGTAGAAGTGTATGGTGTTTCCTGAAACATCTAAAAAACAAAGCAACAGAGCCTAGGGCACTTCCACTTATGGTCCTATAGTTTAGGGAAATTAAAATCAAAAACACACAGCCACCCCAAAATTTGGGATGGCTCTTTTTACAGGAATCTCTTCTGCGGCACAAGTTAAATATCCCAGAGAGCAAATAATGGATAAAGAAGTTGCGGTACTTATGTACAACAGAATACCATCAGCAATGAAATCTATGTCACCAGGCCCGTACCAGCATAATGAGTGGATTGAGGCACGATGATTCTAAGTGAAATAAGTCACACAGAAAAAGAAACATCATAAGGTATCACTAATACACGGAATGTGAACTTGGCTACACATGAACTGAATTACAAAACAGAACAGGGTCTCAAATTTAGAAAACCAACTTATGCTTGCTTAAGGGGGAAGGTGAGTTGGGGTGCTGCATAAAAGCAGAGTTTGAAATTAGCACAGATACCGTTCCATAAGCCAAATATGTAATAGACAAGACCTACCCCTTGCTCAACGAAATGGATTCAACAATGAGGTATCACCTCACACCTGGTAGAATAGGCATCATAGAAAATCTACAAACAAAAAATGCTGGAAAGGGTGTGGAGAAAAGGAACCCTCTTCCACTATTGTTGGGAATATAAATTGATACAGTCATTATGGAGAACAATATGGAATTTCTTAAGAAACTAACAATAGAATTACCATATGATACAGCAATCCCAGTACTGGACATATACCCAGACAAAACCATAAATCAAAAAGAGTCATTCACCGCAATGTTCATTGCATCACTATTTACAATATCGAGGTAATGGAAGCAACCTAAATGCCCACAGACAGACGAATGCATAAAGCTGTGGTACATATATAAAATGGAATATTACTAAGCCATGAAAAGGAATGAAATTGGGTCATTTGTAGAGACGTCGATGGATCTAGAGACTGTCATACAGAGTGAAGTAAGTCAGAAAGAGAAAAACAAATCTTGTATATTCATGCATATATGTGGAACCTAGAAAAACTGTACAGATTAACCATTTTGCAAGGCATAAATAGAGCAAACGTATGGACAACAAGGGGGGAAAGCTGTTGGGGGGGTGGTGGTGGGAGGAGTTGAGAGACTGGGATTGGCATGTATACATTTATATGTATAAAATAGATAACCAATAAGAACCTGCTGTATAAAAATATAAAATAAAATTCAAAATTAAAAAGAAATAAAATTTAAAAAATAAAACAGAAAAAACAATTATTCCCTGCACATACATGTATTTATATGAATAAATTATTTCCATGCTTATATCTGTAAATACAAAAAAGAGGAATAAAATCTACCTTGAACCAAAAACGAAAAAGAGAAAAAAACACAGAACCCACCAGTTACACAGAGGAAAACCGTATCAGGGCACTTGCTCCAGTTGTAAACAATTCTGAAGTTGGTCAGTGGTGGGGAATCGTCTCCCATTCAGCCAGCAGCCCCCACGCAACAAGCGTCCTCATTGCAAAGCTGGGGCACCGTGCCGAGGCATCTGTGAGTAAACGTGAGCTGAGCCCCAGGCCAGTTGCTGCTGAACTATTCCCACCCGTCCCAGGTAAAACACCTGAATATATACAAGGACTTGAAAGCCTAGAGGAAGGGCCATAGAGCCACACGAGTGACAGCATGCCGGCCGACTTGGTGCCTGCAGGCCAGCCAGGATGGTCCTGGCCCTGGGTGCTCTTCTGGAAGATTTCCATTTCCCTGCCTGAGATACCCGTCCTGTCCCTGCCCCCACTGCTTTTTTCCTTCCTCACCTCTGCCCAGGGAGAAATTCCAGCAGCAGGTATGGGTGACACATCCTCTTCTTTAGCAGGTGGCAGCCTGGCAACTGCTGCAGAAAGTCCAGCAGAGCCCCACTCACACTGGGCCACCCACAAAGCCGTGGCCTCTCACTCCCTCCCACCAGCCCAGCCCCGAGACTGCTGACAGGGCAGAGAAAATGGCGTCAGGCACGGCTGCAGGGGCTCTTGCTGCCTGGAGTGGTATTTATATTGATCTCAACCCAGGCACACCTGGGGAGGGCTGGCCGGCACGGTAAGGCTGCCCAGGTCAGCCAATCATCACCCCTCAGGGGCTCACAGTTGCAGAAAATGGAACTTGCTGAACCGGCCAGGTCCAAGGAACAGGTGTGGGCTCCTGAGAGTCAGGATAGACAAGGGGCTGCAGCTTTGGCTTGTTTTCTAATCATTTTATCTGGCCCATGAGTGGGAGACAACTTCAAGAAAACCCTCTCCTAATGAGAGGAACCCAGGAGTCAGGGAGAGGAGGGGTGGGTGGTGGTTGGAGACAGAGGCCTGGTGCCCCGGGTGCAGTGGAAGTCTCTGGAAGACCAGGTGGAGGGAGGCCTCACGGAGTGATGCCCAGGGTCACAGACCTGTCGCAGCTGCTGTTTGTTAGTTCAAGTCCTGCTCTGAGGTGCTCTGTGTCAGCTCTGAGCGACAGGTGAGCTGGGGGTGCTCTGCAATGAGGGCTATGTGCACGGTTCCTGTGTGCCCAGCCCTGCCATGGTACCTGCAAGGGTAGCTCTGTATCCTGGGAGGGGCCTGACCACGAGAGCCCCGTGGGCTGCAGTGGGGGTGGGGTACCTGCCCAGGTGAGCTCCATATTCTGGGATTGGTCTGACCACGAGAGACCCATGGGCTGCTGGGGACCTGGTAAAGGATGTCAGGACAGTCAGTGAAGCCACCGAGGATATACCTCCAGTTGCTCCTAATTCCTACACCCTGCTGGTCATTCTACCAACCACCAGGACATGGTATTCTGTATTAGTCTTCAATGATGCCTTCTTTTGTATTCCATTAGTCCCAGAGTCACAAGAAATTTTGGCTTGTGAGTGGCAGGACTCAACATACAACTAAAACAATACTTCCGGGCCGTCTGGACCCAAGGGTGCAAAAATTCCCACACCGTCTTTGGGGAAAGCTTAGCTAAAGACCTAAAAGTTCTACCTCTGGAAAAGGAAACCCTCCTTCAATATGCAGACGACATTCTGATCGCCAGCCCTACTAAGGAGGCCTCTGAACTACCAAGACAATAAAGGATAGAAGTTGTCCAAGAAAAAGCTCAAATATCACAGACTGCGGTGACCTGCCTGGGCTTCATTCTCACACAAGGTCAGAGAAGCCCATCCCAGGAAAGGGAAGAAACCATTTTCAGCCTTACCCCTTTCTAAAACTAGAAGACAGCTTAGGGGTTCCTGGGGAGGCCAGGGTTTGCTGCTTCTGGATCCCTAACTACAGTCTACTAGCTGGGCCTCTATATGAAACACTGAAAGGAAAAGATGATGATCCTTTTGAATAGAATCCAGAAGTGGCCTTTCAAGAATGGAAAGAGCAGTCAATTCAGACCCTTGCCCTGGAACTCCCTAATTTAGCTAAACCCTTTGACCTTTACATTCCCGGTGAAAGGTGAATCGCCATTGGAGAATTAGTGCAAAAACTGGGACCACTTGAAATGGAACAATGCAAGAATGCCATCCAGGTAGGATAAACTACGGTCACTAAGGGGCTTGGCCCACTGCCACATCTGGCCAAGATACTGGCGGTATCTAAAAACCTGGAAATCAGCAGCCCAAAAGGCCACCTCCCTCCTAAGGGAAAAGGACCCCACGTGGTGATCCTAACCACCAACCATGCCCTGAAGTTGCAGGGTTCGCTCCGTGGGCACACCGACCTCGAGTGAGGAGGCCCTCCAACTCCAACATCCAGAGAGATAACCGGGGGCAACAGGGCACCATGACGACTCGTGTGAACATCACTTGACCTGGAGTTTCTCTCATAAAACAACAAGAGTGTGTCCCAAAAGAGTAGACTACTGCTTGCAGGACTTACTGCACCCAGAGGGGAGCTAATAATCTTGGCGGGGGAACAGTATACCACACTGTCACCATAGAAAAGCCTACAGACACCGTGATGATGGTGGCCAATAAGACCGGCTGAACTCCTGTTTACTTCAAAAGGCTGTTGACTCAGTAGCCATCATGGTCCTTATCACCACTGACCCTGGACTGTCTGGGAGTTGAGCGGGCAGGGCTCTGACACCTGGTGCTGTTTGTACGTTAATTCAGGGGCCTAATTGAAGAAAGCGCAGACTACTGGTCAGAGCATCTAGGCTGGCAGAAACGGTCAGCCTAAGGTGGCCGAACAAATGTGGGGCGGGGTGAAACCGGCCCCCACAGCGTCTCTGCACATCTCTTTCCTGGACCCTTAAAGGTCATTAGAATCTATAACACTTCCAATGCTGGTGCTCAGGTGGACGAGCAGGGAGGCAGGGGTCCTGGGGACAATCAACGTCACCGGGAGGCTGCTGGGGAGAAGCTCTGACCCTCGCCCCAGGGTATGAGGGCTCCCAACTCAGCACTCAGCAGTTACAGAAGAAGGGTCTGCACCCTCAGCACTCCAAGAATGAGGAACGGGACAAAAGGCAGAGGAGGGGTTTGTCCCCAGCAAAGCCCATTAAAAATCCCTGGGAGATAAAAATAGAATCTGGGCAATAAAGTCAAGTCTAGCCTTTTTTATCCTTTGTGCTTTGTCTAATTTCACGTGCTCCTAGGGTCCCGCATGCAGAGGTTCCACACCCGGCACTTCAGACCAGATTTCCTAGTGCAGAATGGCTGGGTCGACACCTCAGCTCCTGGGGCCCAGTGCAGACTCCACGATATAGAGCCTGAGCTACAGCCAACCCGGCCCTCGAGAGCTCCGCCGCCTCCCTCCCTCCCACTGACTCTGACAGGATCTCTACACAGCAGCCCAGCCCACAGCCCACGGGGTAGTGCATGCTCTCACCTCTCCATTCTCTGATCAAAATATAAAGTTTCCTTTGCTTGTGAACCAAACTCAGTCTCGATCTGTTGGCCCCAATGACACTGGGCAGGGGGACACTTGTTGGGGTCCACTCTGGAGGATCAGTAACAGAAATTGAGACTATTGTAACCTCAATGAACAGATGTGTGAGCCAAACTGTAGTTAACATAGAACAGTGTATAAGGCTCGGGTAAAATAAGATGTTTCTAACACTTCCATTTGATATTTCCATCACTTTTTATAAGCAAGTTCAGTGAAAAGGTTTGTCTTATTTGTCAGGTCAATATTAGAGAAACGAAGTGATTTCTTTCCAAGGATGTACATCTAATAATCTTGGTTAAACCTTCAATCTTGTTTTAAATGCTTTTCCATTGAAAATGATACCTCTCTTTCAGCTCCCCCATTTCTGAGAAGTATAAAATCTTATAATTTATTATTACCAAAGGGGAAAGGTGGGAGGAGGGATAAATTAACAGTTTGGAATTAACACATACACACTGCTATGTATAAAATAGATCATCAACAAGGAACTACTGTATAGCACAGGGAACTACACTCAACATTTTGCAATAACCTATAAGGGGAAATAATCTGAAAAAGAATAGATATTTTTATTGACATCATCTATCAATGATAGTTAAAGTGTAGCCTAAGGGAAGATGGTGGTGAGTGCTTCTGACCCTGAAGACTTCAATCATCTAAAGTTTGGACTCTGCCTACTTCCCAAGGCCCTTAATGAACATATGTGTAGCCGTAGCTTAAAAACTTCCCCAGTTTGGGTTTCGGGGAGACACTGATTTTGAAAAAGCCCTGGTGTTCTCCTTACATGAATGGGACTCTTCCTACTGCTAAAACATGTCTGTCACACCCAGAGGATGGTATACCGTCTGATCGGGAAGAGTTTGGAAAAGGCATCTCATCTCCTCATCTCCTGGTGCTCGGGTTCACCCCTCCAGCGTCTTTACTAACAGTCTCCCCACTTGGAGATGTCAGCACTGTCAACATCCTGTTGCGTACAGTTTGGAATTTGTCCAGAGGATGAAGCGGAAGGATGAGGAACAATGAGAGACAAGTCCTAGGTGTTCAGACAGGCACATGTCACTCTAATTTCCAATCAGGAAGACGAATTGACCAAAGGCTAGGGTTGCCCATGGAAACAGTATAGGGCTTGAGGAAATCCCGCTGCTTTGTGGCCAGTTCCCATAAACACAAGTTGAACAATGGAACTCAGGGGCAGTAAAATTCACAAAACTGCAGAGTTGAAAATATCCATCACTGAAAAATGTCTTGAGGAAAGTCAGAGAAAAGGACTTGTAAGCAAGGGAGAATGGCAGGAAAGGGATTTGAGGAGGTAGAAAGGACTCGCCATTAAGCACAAGAAAAGGAGCTGAACATTGCCAACATTGCAGTTGGCCAAAAAGGGTGTATGCGCTTTTTTCTGTATATATTCAAGAAAAGGGCATACACTTTTTTAGCCAACCAAACAGGTGGGCACTGGAAGTCAATACTACAAAAGATATCACTTCGCATCAGTCAGAAGAGCCATCCTCATAAAGCGTAAACAACAGAAATGCAGGACAGGGCAACGAGAAGAGGGAGCCCTGTGAGACTTATAGTGGAAATGTATATTGCCAACGGCCATTCTGGAAAAGTGTATTGTGTTTACTAAAGCATCTAAAAAATGAGCTACAGAGCATAGGGCACTTGCACTCATGGGCGTATATCTTGGGAAAAACAAAAATCGAGAGGACACAGGCACCCCAATGTTTACCCCCTCTCTGTTTAAAAGATCCTCGACTAGGATATAACTTAAATGTCTCTGGAGGGAAAAAATGGATAGAGATGTGGTACTTAGGTAGAGTGGAATATTATTCAGCCTGGAAATCAATGAAATATGGCCAGTTGTAACAACTCCGGAGGAGTTACGTATGATCATTCTAAGTGACAGAATTCAAAAAGAAAAAGACACATATCATAAGATATCACTTAAAGGTGGAATCCAAAATGGCTACACATGAAATAAATTACAAAACAAAAACATAGTCAAATATGTAGAAAACACGCATAAGGCTGCTAAACGGGAAAGGTGGGGAGGGGTGAGGCATCATCCAGGAGGTTGAAATTAGCAAAGATACCATTCCAAATACCAAACTGATAATCAACAAGGCCTACACGGTAGCTAAAAGAACTGCACTCAGCACACTCAAGTCACCGGAAAAGAATATATACGACTGGTAAGAATCTGAAAAAGAATTTATTGATGACTCTCTGTACGTGAATCAAGTGGATGTACAGCAGCAAGAAACAGAGCTTTGAAAATCAACTGTAACCAATATAGTAATAAATTGAAAAAAATAAACGACAGAGAGACAGAGAAAACCTCTTACAACTTTTCCTCAGGGACGGTGATGCAACATGGATTGAACACATCTAGACCCACAGCAGGATGACACATAAGGCTGGAAACTGTTTGCGCTAAGAGAAATGTGAGGTTGGGTGAGGAAATGCACACCCTTTAAAGTAATACTACCTGGTACCCATTCAATGGGTCCCAAATCTGCAGGTTCAAGGGATCTTCCTACAGCTAAAACATGCATGGAAAACCCAGAGGACTGTACACCATGTGATCGGGAGATGTGTCTAAAATGCACCTCATTTATCCTCTCCTGGTGCTCCTGTTCACCATTCCAGCCACGTTACTTAGAATCTCCCCACTTGGAGAATCAGCACATTTAAACTTCTGTTTCACACATTTTGCAAATTGTGAGGAGGATGAACGAGAAGAGGGGGAACCAATGAGAGAATGGTTGTAGGGGTTTGGACGGGCACATATCACTCTAATTTCCCATTAAGAATAAGAATTAAAGAAAGGCTCAGCCTGCCTCGCCGGAGCCAAAATAGGGCCTGAAGCAATCCTGCGGGTTTGAGGCCAGCTCACAAAAGAGCAACTTAAAAAATGGAGCTCAGGGTCACTGCAATTCACAAACCTGCAGAGTTATAAATGAAAACTAACGTCCAAAAATATGTTGAGGTAAGGCAAAGAAGAGGATCTGAATGCAAGACAGAATTGCAAGAAACAGATTTCAAGAGATAGATTGGACTCGTCTTTAACGCACATGAAAAGCGGCAGAATTTCGACAATGATGCAGTTGGCCCAAAAGGGCGTATGCGTTTTTTCCTGATTATATCCAGGAAAAAACGCATACGCACTTTATGGGCAACGAAGCAAGCAAGCAATGCAAATGTGCACAACAAAGAAGTCTCACTTCCCACCGGTCAAAAGGGCCATCCTAAAAAATTGTAAAAACCAGAAATGCAGGACAGGCCATGGAGAACAGGGAGCCTTTATACGCTGATGGGCAGTGTGTGAACTGCCGAGAGCCACTCTGGAGAAGTGTATGGTGGTTCCTAAATCATCTAAAAAACAGAGCTACAGAGCATAGGACACTTCCAATCATGGGAGTATATCTAGGGAAGTCTAAAAATCAACAAGACACAAGCACACCACAGTTTAGGGCTACTCTGTTTACAAGAACCTCAACTTCAGTACACCTTAAATATCCCAGGAAAGAGAACAATGGATAAAGAAGATGTGGTACTTATGTACAATGGAATATCTCTTCACCATGAAATCAATGTAATAAGGCTAGTAGAAGGATAAAGAGTGGATTTAGGTCCGATAATACTACTTGAAATAAGTCAAACAGAAAAAGAAACATATCATAAGATATCACTTTTAGAGGGAGGGTAAATATGGCTGCACAAGAAATGAATTACAGAACAGAACAGTGTCTCACATTTAGAAAACACACTTATGTCAGCTTAAGGGGAAAGGAGAGGTGGGGTGATGCATAAAACCAGAGTTTGAAATTAGCACAGATACCGTTCAATAAACCAAATAGGTATTAGACAAGATCTACACCTTGCTCAATGAACTGGCCTCAACACACCCTATACACCGCAGAGAAATATATCTG
This sequence comes from Grampus griseus, assembly GCF_964374135.1. Lineage (NCBI taxonomy): Eukaryota > Metazoa > Chordata > Mammalia > Artiodactyla > Delphinidae > Grampus > Grampus griseus. Next base: position 25,292 of record NW_028132998.1, on the reverse strand, counting down.
AGTAATAAGAATCTTAAAACCCATGTATTGATATATCTCCATAAGGGAATCAAGTGTGTGCAGAGCGGCACAAACACAGCAGTGAAAATGAGCTAAACCCCATTATAGAAATAAATTTTAAAAACAAAACGCTGAAACAATGAAAGAGAGAAAAATTCTTACAAAATTCGTTCAGGGGATGTGATGCAACCTGGATTGACCACATATAAACCCACAGCTGGATAAGACATAAGGCTGGACACTTGGGGCTGAGAGGATTGGTGAGCTTTGGTGAGCAACTGCCGAAAGTTTAATGCAATACTTCATGCTACTCAGTCCAAGGGTCCCAACACTCCAGGTTGAAGGGAATCTTCCTACAGCTAAACCATGTTTGGGAAACCCAGTGACTGGTATACCATATGATCGGGAAAGGTTTCTAAAACGCACCTCATTTTTCCTCTCCTGGGGCTCCGGATCGACATTCCAGCCGCTTTACTAACAACATCCCCACATGGAGTCAATGCCTTTAAGTTCTGGTATCGCACAGTCTGCAGTTAGTGCAGAGGATGAATGGGAATAGGGGGAACCAGTGAGAAACTAGCTGTAGCGGTTTCAATGGGCACATGTCACTCTAATGTCACATCAGTAAGAAGAATTAACCAAAGGCACAGCAAGGTGTCCCAGAAAAAAAATAGGGCTTCAAGGAATCCTGTGGTTATGGGGCAAGACCACAAAAATAAGAGCTGAAAAATGGAGCTAAGGGCCACTGCAATTCAAAAACCTGCAGAGTTATAAAGGCCAACTATTTTCAAAAAATATATTGAGGTAAGGCTATGAAGAGGCAATGAAAGCAAGGCAGAATTGCAGGAAACCGATTTCAGGAGGTAGACTGGAATTGCATTGAAAGCATAGGAAAAGAGGCAGAACGTCCACAATGATGCACTTGGCCAAAAAGGGCGTATGCGTTTTTTCCTGAATATATTCAGGAAAAAACGTATACGCACTTTTTGGCTAACCAAGCAAACTTGCAAAGGAAATCTGCACTACAATGAAGTCTCACTTCCCCCCGGTCAAAAGGGCCATCTGATAAAAGTGTAAAATCCAGAAAGGCAGGACAGGCCATGGAGAACTGGCAGCTTTGTTATGCTGTTGGGCGGGATGTAAATTGCCAACAGACACTCGGGAGAAGTGTATGGTGTTTCCTGAAACATCTAAAAAACAAAGCAACAGAGCCTAGGGCACTTCCACTTATGGTCCTATAGCTTAGGGAAATTAAAATCAAGAAGACACAGCCACCCCAAAGTTTGGGACGCCTCTGTTTACAAGAACCTCGTTTACAGTACAAGTTCAACATCGCAGAAATTGAAAAATGGATAAAGAAGTTGTGGTATTTACTTACAAAGCAGTATCACTCAGCAATGAAATCTATGTCATCAGGCCCTTAGCAGCACAATGAGTGGATTCAGGTATGATGATTCTAATTGAAATAAGTCACACAGAAAAAGAAACATCATAAGATATCAGTAATACACGGAATGTAAACTTGGCTACACAGGAACTGAATTACAGAACAGAACAGGGTCTCAAATTTAGAAAACCAACTTATGCTTGCTTAAGGGGAAAGGTGAGTTGGGGTGCTGCATAAAACCAGAGATTGAAATGAGCACAGATAAAGTTCCTTAAACCAAATATGGAATAGACAAGAGCTACTCCTTGCTCAACGAAATGGACTCAACACCGCATATTAAACGCCTAAGAATGTACCTGACTAGTAAGTATCTTAAAACCTATGGATTGTTATGTCTCCGAAAGAGAATCAAGCATGTGTACAGGGGCATAAACGCAGCAGTGATAGGATTGGAGAGGTTCGGTGAGCAAATGAAGACCCTTTGAAGTCATATTGCCTGGTACCCATTCCACGGGTCTCAACTCTCCAGGTTTAAGGTATTCTTCCTTCAGCTAAAACATGCATGTGGAACCCAGAGTATGATCAACCGTGTGAACGGGAGACGTGTTCAAATATGTCTCAGTTTTCGTACCCTGGTACTCGGGTGCAACATTCCAGATGCTTTACTAACACTCTCCCGACTTGGAGAGTCAGTCCCTTTAACCTCCTGTTTGGCCCAGTTTGCAATTTCTGCGGAAGATGAACAGGAATAGCGAGAACCAATGAGAGACTAGCTGGAGGTGTCTGGACGGGCAAATTTAACTCTCATTTCCCACCAGGAAGAGGAATTAACCAAAGGCTCAGCGTGCCGTGCCGGAACCAGATTAGGGCCTGAAGCCATCCTGCGGTGTTGCGGCCAGCTCACAAGAAAGCGAGTTGAAGAAAGGAGCTCAGGGGCACTGTAATTCACAAACCTGCAGAGTTATAAATGACAGCTATTGTCCAAAAATATATTGAAGTAAGGCTGCCAAGAGGACTTGAAAGCGGGGCAGAATTGCAGGAAACCGATTTCAGGAGGTAGACTGGAATTGCATCGAAAGCATAGGAAAAGCGGCAGAGCGTCCACAATGATGCACTTGGCCAAAAAGGGCGTATGCGTTTTTTCCTGAATATATTCAGGAAAAAACGCATACGCCCTTTTTGGCCAACCAAGCAAGCTTGCAAAGGAAATCTGCACTACAATGAAGTCTCACTTCCCCCCGGTCTAAAGGGCCATCTGAAAAAAGTGTAAAATCCAGAAAGGCAGAACAGGCCATGGAGAACTGGGAGCCTTGTTATGCTGATGGGCGGGATGTAAATTACCAACAGCCGCTCTGTAGAAGTGTATGGTGTTTCCTGAAACATCTAAAAAACAAAGCAACAGAGCCTAGGGCACTTCCACTTATGGTCCTATAGTTTAGGGAAATTAAAATCAAAAACACACAGCCACCCCAAAATTTGGGATGGCTCTTTTTACAGGAATCTCTTCTGCGGCACAAGTTAAATATCCCAGAGAGCAAATAATGGATAAAGAAGTTGCGGTACTTATGTACAACAGAATACCATCAGCAATGAAATCTATGTCACCAGGCCCGTACCAGCATAATGAGTGGATTGAGGCACGATGATTCTAAGTGAAATAAGTCACACAGAAAAAGAAACATCATAAGGTATCACTAATACACGGAATGTGAACTTGGCTACACATGAACTGAATTACAAAACAGAACAGGGTCTCAAATTTAGAAAACCAACTTATGCTTGCTTAAGGGGGAAGGTGAGTTGGGGTGCTGCATAAAAGCAGAGTTTGAAATTAGCACAGATACCGTTCCATAAGCCAAATATGTAATAGACAAGACCTACCCCTTGCTCAACGAAATGGATTCAACAATGAGGTATCACCTCACACCTGGTAGAATAGGCATCATAGAAAATCTACAAACAAAAAATGCTGGAAAGGGTGTGGAGAAAAGGAACCCTCTTCCACTATTGTTGGGAATATAAATTGATACAGTCATTATGGAGAACAATATGGAATTTCTTAAGAAACTAACAATAGAATTACCATATGATACAGCAATCCCAGTACTGGACATATACCCAGACAAAACCATAAATCAAAAAGAGTCATTCACCGCAATGTTCATTGCATCACTATTTACAATATCGAGGTAATGGAAGCAACCTAAATGCCCACAGACAGACGAATGCATAAAGCTGTGGTACATATATAAAATGGAATATTACTAAGCCATGAAAAGGAATGAAATTGGGTCATTTGTAGAGACGTCGATGGATCTAGAGACTGTCATACAGAGTGAAGTAAGTCAGAAAGAGAAAAACAAATCTTGTATATTCATGCATATATGTGGAACCTAGAAAAACTGTACAGATTAACCATTTTGCAAGGCATAAATAGAGCAAACGTATGGACAACAAGGGGGGAAAGCTGTTGGGGGGGTGGTGGTGGGAGGAGTTGAGAGACTGGGATTGGCATGTATACATTTATATGTATAAAATAGATAACCAATAAGAACCTGCTGTATAAAAATATAAAATAAAATTCAAAATTAAAAAGAAATAAAATTTAAAAAATAAAACAGAAAAAACAATTATTCCCTGCACATACATGTATTTATATGAATAAATTATTTCCATGCTTATATCTGTAAATACAAAAAAGAGGAATAAAATCTACCTTGAACCAAAAACGAAAAAGAGAAAAAAACACAGAACCCACCAGTTACACAGAGGAAAACCGTATCAGGGCACTTGCTCCAGTTGTAAACAATTCTGAAGTTGGTCAGTGGTGGGGAATCGTCTCCCATTCAGCCAGCAGCCCCCACGCAACAAGCGTCCTCATTGCAAAGCTGGGGCACCGTGCCGAGGCATCTGTGAGTAAACGTGAGCTGAGCCCCAGGCCAGTTGCTGCTGAACTATTCCCACCCGTCCCAGGTAAAACACCTGAATATATACAAGGACTTGAAAGCCTAGAGGAAGGGCCATAGAGCCACACGAGTGACAGCATGCCGGCCGACTTGGTGCCTGCAGGCCAGCCAGGATGGTCCTGGCCCTGGGTGCTCTTCTGGAAGATTTCCATTTCCCTGCCTGAGATACCCGTCCTGTCCCTGCCCCCACTGCTTTTTTCCTTCCTCACCTCTGCCCAGGGAGAAATTCCAGCAGCAGGTATGGGTGACACATCCTCTTCTTTAGCAGGTGGCAGCCTGGCAACTGCTGCAGAAAGTCCAGCAGAGCCCCACTCACACTGGGCCACCCACAAAGCCGTGGCCTCTCACTCCCTCCCACCAGCCCAGCCCCGAGACTGCTGACAGGGCAGAGAAAATGGCGTCAGGCACGGCTGCAGGGGCTCTTGCTGCCTGGAGTGGTATTTATATTGATCTCAACCCAGGCACACCTGGGGAGGGCTGGCCGGCACGGTAAGGCTGCCCAGGTCAGCCAATCATCACCCCTCAGGGGCTCACAGTTGCAGAAAATGGAACTTGCTGAACCGGCCAGGTCCAAGGAACAGGTGTGGGCTCCTGAGAGTCAGGATAGACAAGGGGCTGCAGCTTTGGCTTGTTTTCTAATCATTTTATCTGGCCCATGAGTGGGAGACAACTTCAAGAAAACCCTCTCCTAATGAGAGGAACCCAGGAGTCAGGGAGAGGAGGGGTGGGTGGTGGTTGGAGACAGAGGCCTGGTGCCCCGGGTGCAGTGGAAGTCTCTGGAAGACCAGGTGGAGGGAGGCCTCACGGAGTGATGCCCAGGGTCACAGACCTGTCGCAGCTGCTGTTTGTTAGTTCAAGTCCTGCTCTGAGGTGCTCTGTGTCAGCTCTGAGCGACAGGTGAGCTGGGGGTGCTCTGCAATGAGGGCTATGTGCACGGTTCCTGTGTGCCCAGCCCTGCCATGGTACCTGCAAGGGTAGCTCTGTATCCTGGGAGGGGCCTGACCACGAGAGCCCCGTGGGCTGGGGTGGGGGTGGGGTACCTGCCCAGGTGAGCTCCATATTCTGGGATTGGTCTGACCACGAGAGACCCATGGGCTGCTGGGGACCTGGTAAAGGATGTCAGGACAGTCAGTGAAGCCACCGAGGATATACCTCCAGTTGCTCCTAATTCCTACACCCTGCTGGTCATTCTACCAACCACCAGGACATGGTATTCTGTATTAGTCTTCAATGATGCCTTCTTTTGTATTCCATTAGTCCCAGAGTCACAAGAAATTTTGGCTTGTGAGTGGCAGGACTCAACATACAACTAAAACAATACTTCCGGGCCGTCTGGACCCAAGGGTGCAAAAATTCCCACACCGTCTTTGGGGAAAGCTTAGCTAAAGACCTAAAAGTTCTACCTCTGGAAAAGGAAACCCTCCTTCAATATGCAGACGACATTCTGATCGCCAGCCCTACTAAGGAGGCCTCTGAACTACCAAGACAATAAAGGATAGAAGTTGTCCAAGAAAAAGCTCAAATATCACAGACTGCGGTGACCTGCCTGGGCTTCATTCTCACACAAGGTCAGAGAAGCCCATCCCAGGAAAGGGAAGAAACCATTTTCAGCCTTACCCCTTTCTAAAACTAGAAGACAGCTTAGGGGTTCCTGGGGAGGCCAGGGTTTGCTGCTTCTGGATCCCTAACTACAGTCTACTAGCTGGGCCTCTATATGAAACACTGAAAGGAAAAGATGATGATCCTTTTGAATAGAATCCAGAAGTGGCCTTTCAAGAATGGAAAGAGCAGTCAATTCAGACCCTTGCCCTGGAACTCCCTAATTTAGCTAAACCCTTTGACCTTTACATTCCTGGTGAAAGGTGAATCGCCATTGGAGAATTAGTGCAAAAACTGGGACCACTTGAAATGGAACAATGCAAGAATGCCATCCAGGTAGGATAAACTACGGTCACTAAGGGGCTTGGCCCACTGCCACATCTGGCCAAGATACTGGCGGTATCTAAAAACCTGGAAATCAGCAGCCCAAAAGGCCACCTCCCTCCTAAGGGAAAAGGACCCCACGTGGTGATCCTAACCACCAACCATGCCCTGAAGTTGCAGGGTTCGCTCCGTGGGCACACCGACCTCGAGTGAGGAGGCCCTCCAACTCCAACATCCAGAGAGATAACCGGGGGCAACAGGGCACCATGACGACTCGTGTGAACATCACTTGACCTGGAGTTTCTCTCATAAAACAACAAGAGTGTGTCCCAAAAGAGTAGACTACTGCTTGCAGGACTTACTGCACCCAGAGGGGAGCTAATAATCTTGGCGGGGGAACAGTATACCACACTGTCACCATAGAAAAGCCTACAGACACCGTGATGATGGTGGCCAATAAGACCGGCTGAACTCCTGTTTACTTCAAAAGGCTGTTGACTCAGTAGCCATCATGGTCCTTATCACCACTGACCCTGGACTGTCTGGGAGTTGAGCGGGCAGGGCTCTGACACCTGGTGCTGTTTGTACGTTAATTCAGGGGCCTAATTGAAGAAAGCGCAGACTACTGGTCAGAGCATCTAGGCTGGCAGAAATGGTCAGCCTAAGGTGGCCGAACAAATGTGGGGCGGGGTGAAACCGGCCCCCACAGCGTCTCTGCACATCTCTTTCCTGGACCCTTAAAGGTCATTAGAATCTATAACACTTCCAATGCTGGTGCTCAGGTGGACGAGCAGGGAGGCAGGGGTCCTGGGGACAATCAACGTCACCGGGAGGCTGCTGGGGAGAAGCTCTGACCCTCGCCCCAGGGTATGAGGGCTCCCAACTCAGCACTCAGCAGTTACAGAAGAAGGGTCTGCACCCTCAGCACTCCAAGAATGAGGAACGGGACAAAAGGCAGAGGAGGGGTTTGTCCCCAGCAAAGCCCATTAAAAATCCCTGGGAGATAAAAATAGAATCTGGGCAATAAAGTCAAGTCTAGCCTTTTTTATCCTTTGTGCTTTGTCTAATTTCACGTGCTCCTAGGGTCCCGCATGCAGAGGTTCCACACCCGGCACTTCAGACCAGATTTCCTAGTGCAGAATGGCTGGGTCGACACCTCAGCTCCTGGGGCCCAGTGCAGACTCCACGATATAGAGCCTGAGCTACAGCCAACCCGGCCCTCGAGAGCTCCGCCGCCTCCCTCCCTCCCACTGACTCTGACAGGATCTCTACACAGCAGCCCAGCCCACAGCCCACGGGGTAGTGCATGCTCTCACCTCTCCATTCTCTGATCAAAATATAAAGTTTCCTTTGCTTGTGAACCAAACTCAGTCTCGATCTGTTGGCCCCAATGACACTGGGCAGGGGGACACTTGTTGGGGTCCACTCTGGAGGATCAGTAACAGAAATTGAGACTATTGTAACCTCAATGAACAGATGTGTGAGCCAAACTGTAGTTAACATAGAACAGTGTATAAGGCTCGGGTAAAATAAGATGTTTCTAACACTTCCATTTGATATTTCCATCACTTTTTATAAGCAAGTTCAGTGAAAAGGTTTGTCTTATTTGTCAGGTCAATATTAGAGAAACGAAGTGATTTCTTTCCAAGGATGTACATCTAATAATCTTGGTTAAACCTTCAATCTTGTTTTAAATGCTTTTCCATTGAAAATGATACCTCTCTTTCAGCTCCCCCATTTCTGAGAAGTATAAAATCTTATAATTTATTATTACCAAAGGGGAAAGGTGGGAGGAGGGATAAATTAACAGTTTGGAATTAACACATACACACTGCTATGTATAAAATAGATCATCAACAAGGAACTACTGTATAGCACAGGGAACTACACTCAACATTTTGCAATAACCTATAAGGGGAAATAATCTGAAAAAGAATAGATATTTTTATTGACATCATCTATCAATGATAGTTAAAGTGTAGCCTAAGGGAAGATGGTGGTGAGTGCTTCTGACCCTGAAGACTTCAATCATCTAAAGTTTGGACTCTGCCTACTTCCCAAGGCCCTTAATGAACATATGTGTAGCCGTAGCTTAAAAACTTCCCCAGTTTGGGTTTCGGGGAGACACTGATTTTGAAAAAGCCCTGGTGTTCTCCTTACATGAATGGGACTCTTCCTACTGCTAAAACATGTCTGTCACACCCAGAGGATGGTATACCGTCTGATCGGGAAGAGTTTGGAAAAGGCATCTCATCTCCTCATCTCCTGGTGCTCGGGTTCACCCCTCCAGCGTCTTTACTAACAGTCTCCCCACTTGGAGATGTCAGCACTGTCAACATCCTGTTGCGTACAGTTTGGAATTTGTCCAGAGGATGAAGCGGAAGGATGAGGAACAATGAGAGACAAGTCCTAGGTGTTCAGACAGGCACATGTCACTCTAATTTCCAATCAGGAAGACGAATTGACCAAAGGCTAGGGTTGCCCATGGAAACAGTATAGGGCTTGAGGAAATCCCGCTGCTTTGTGGCCAGTTCCCATAAACACAAGTTGAACAATGGAACTCAGGGGCAGTAAAATTCACAAAACTGCAGAGTTGAAAATATCCATCACTGAAAAATGTCTTGAGGAAAGTCAGAGAAAAGGACTTGTAAGCAAGGGAGAATGGCAGGAAAGGGATTTGAGGAGGTAGAAAGGACTCGCCATTAAGCACAAGAAAAGGAGCTGAACATTGCCAACATTGCAGTTGGCCAAAAAGGGTGTATGCGCTTTTTTCTGTATATATTCAAGAAAAGGGCATACACTTTTTTAGCCAACCAAACAGGTGGGCACTGGAAGTCAATACTACAAAAGATATCACTTCGCATCAGTCAGAAGAGCCATCCTCATAAAGCGTAAACAACAGAAATGCAGGACAGGGCAACGAGAAGAGGGAGCCCTGTGAGACTTATAGTGGAAATGTATATTGCCAACGGCCATTCTGGAAAAGTGTATTGTGTTTACTAAAGCATCTAAAAAATGAGCTACAGAGCATAGGGCACTTGCACTCATGGGCGTATATCTTGGGAAAAACAAAAATCGAGAGGACACAGGCACCCCAATGTTTACCCCCTCTCTGTTTAAAAGATCCTCGACTAGGATATAACTTAAATGTCTCTGGAGGGAAAAAATGGATAGAGATGTGGTACTTAGGTAGAGTGGAATATTATTCAGCCTGGAAATCAATGAAATATGGCCAGTTGTAACAACTCCGGAGGAGTTACGTATGATCATTCTAAGTGACAGAATTCAAAAAGAAAAAGACACATATCATAAGATATCACTTAAAGGTGGAATCCAAAATGGCTACACATGAAATAAATTACAAAACAAAAACATAGTCAAATATGTAGAAAACACGCATAAGGCTGCTAAACGGGAAAGGTGGGGAGGGGTGAGGCATCATCCAGGAGGTTGAAATTAGCAAAGATACCATTCCAAATACCAAACTGATAATCAACAAGGCCTACACGGTAGCTAAAAGAACTGCACTCAGCACACTCAAGTCACCGGAAAAGAATATATACGACTGGTAAGAATCTGAAAAAGAATTTATTGATGACTCTCTGTACGTGAATCAAGTGGATGTACAGCAGCAAGAAACAGAGCTTTGAAAATCAGCTGTAACCAATATAGTAATAAATTGAAAAAAATAAACGACAGAGAGACAGAGAAAACCTCTTACAACTTTTCCTCAGGGACGGTGATGCAACATGGATTGAACACATCTAGACCCACAGCAGGATGAGACATAAGGCTGGAAACTGTTTGCGCTAAGAGAAATGTGAGGTTGGGTGAGGAAATGCACACCCTTTAAAGTAATACTACCTGGTACCCATTCAATGGGTCCCAAATCTGCAGGTTCAAGGGATCTTCCTACAGCTAAAACATGCATGGAAAACCCAGAGGACTGTACACCATGTGATCGGGAGATGTGTCTAAAATGCACCTCATTTATCCTCTCCTGGTGCTCCTGTTCACCATTCCAGCCACGTTACTTAGAATCTCCCCACTTGGAGAATCAGCACATTTAAACTTCTGTTTCACACATTTTGCAAATTGTGAGGAGGATGAACGAGAAGAGGGGGAACCAATGAGAGAATGGTTGTAGGGGTTTGGACGGGCACATATCACTCTAATTTCCCATTAAGAATAAGAATTAAAGAAAGGCTCAGCCTGCCTCGCCGGAGCCAAAATAGGGCCTGAAGCAATCCTGCGGGTTTGAGGCCAGCTCACAAAAGAGCAACTTAAAAAATGGAGCTCAGGGTCACTGCAATTCACAAACCTGCAGAGTTATAAATGAAAACTAACGTCCAAAAATATGTTGAGGTAAGGCAAAGAAGAGGATCTGAATGCAAGACAGAATTGCAAGAAACAGATTTCAAGAGATAGATTGGACTCGTCTTTAACGCACATGAAAAGCGGCAGAATTTCGACAATGATGCAGTTGGCCCAAAAGGGCGTATGCGTTTTTTCCTGATTATATCCAGGAAAAAACGCATACGCACTTTATGGGCAACGAAGCAAGCAAGCAATGCAAATGTGCACAACAAAGAAGTCTCACTTCCCACCGGTCAAAAGGGCCATCCTAAAAAATTGTAAAAACCAGAAATGCAGGACAGGCCATGGAGAACAGGGAGCCTTTATACGCTGATGGGCAGTGTGTGAACTGCCGAGAGCCACTCTGGAGAAGTGTATGGTGGTTCCTAAATCATCTAAAAAACAGAGCTACAGAGCATAGGACACTTCCAATCATGGGAGTATATCTAGGGAAGTCTAAAAATCAACAAGACACAAGCACACCACAGTTTAGGGCTACTCTGTTTACAAGAACCTCAACTTCAGTACACCTTAAATATCCCAGGAAAGAGAACAATGGATAAAGAAGATGTGGTACTTATGTACAATGGAATATCTCTTCACCATGAAATCAATGTAATAAGGCTAGTAGAAGGATAAAGAGTGGATTTAGGTCCGATAATACTACTTGAAAGAAGTCAAACAGAAAAAGAAACATATCATAAGATATCACTTTTAGAGGGAGGGTAAATATGGCTGCACAAGAAATGAATTACAGAACAGAACAGTGTCTCACATTTAGAAAACACACTTATGTCAGCTTAAGGGGAAAGGAGAGGTGGGGTGATGCATAAAACCAGAGTTTGAAATTAGCACAGATACCGTTCAATAAACCAAATAGGTATTAGACAAGATCTACACCTTGCTCAATGAACTGGCCTCAACACACCCTATACACCGCAGAGAAATATATCTGAGTAATAAGAATCTTAAAACCCATGTATTGATATATCTCCATAAGGGAATCAAGTGTGTGCAGAGCGGCACAAACACAGCAGTGAAAATGAGCTAAACCCCATTATAGAAATAAATTTTAAAAACAAAACGCTGAAACAATGAAAGAGAGAAAAATTCTTACAAAATTCGTTCAGGGGATGTGATGCAACCTGGATTGACCACATATAAACCCACAGCTGGATAAGACATAAGGCTGGACACTTGGGGCTGAGAGGATTGGTGAGCTTTGGTGAGCAACTGCCGAAAGTTTAATGCAATACTTCATGCTACTCAGTCCAAGGGTCCCAACACTCCAGGTTGAAGGGAATCTTCCTACAGCTAAACCATGTTTGGGAAACCCAGTGACTGGTATACCATATGATCGGGAAAGGTTTCTAAAACGCACCTCATTTTTCCTCTCCTGGGGCTCCGGATCGACATTCCAGCCGCTTTACTAACAACATCCCCACATGGAGTCAATGCCTTTAAGTTCTGGTATCGCACAGTCTGCAGTTAGTGCAGAGGATGAATGGGAATAGGGGGAACCAGTGAGAAACTAGCTGTAGCGGTTTCAATGGGCACATGTCACTCTAATGTCACATCAGTAAGAAGAATTAACCAAAGGCACAGCAAGGTGCCCCAGAAAAAAAATAGGGCTTCAAGGAATCCTGTGGTTATGGGGCAAGACCACAAAAATAAGAGCTGAAAAATGGAGCTAAGGGCCACTGCAATTCAAAAACCTGCAGAGTTATAAAGGCCAACTATTTTCAAAAAATATATTGAGGTAAGGCTATGAAGAGGCAATGAAAGCAAGGCAGAATTGCAGGAAACCGATTTCAGGAGGTAGACTGGAATTGCATTGAAAGCATAGGAAAAGAGGCAGAACGTCCACAATGATGCACTTGGCCAAAAAGGGCGTATGCGTTTTTTCCTGAATATATTCAGGAAAAAACGTATACGCACTTTTTGGCTAACCAAGCAAACTTGCAAAGGAAATCTGCACTACAATGAAGTCTCACTTCCCCCCGGTCAAAAGGGCCATCTGATAAAAGTGTAAAATCCAGAAAGGCAGGACAGGCCATGGAGAACTGGCAGCTTTGTTATGCTGTTGGGCGGGATGTAAATTGCCAACAGACACTCGGGAGAAGTGTATGGTGTTTCCTGAAACATCTAAAAAACAAAGCAACAGAGCCTAGGGCACTTCCACTTATGGTCCTATAGCTTAGGGAAATTAAAATCAAGAAGACACAGCCACCCCAAAGTTTGGGACGCCTCTGTTTACAAGAACCTCGTTTACAGTACAAGTTCAACATCGCAGAAATTGAAAAATGGATAAAGAAGTTGTGGTATTTACTTACAAAGCAGTATCACTCAGCAATGAAATCTATGTCATCAGGCCCTTAGCAGCACAATGAGTGGATTCAGGTATGATGATTCTAATTGAAATAAGTCACACAGAAAAAGAAACATCATAAGATATCAGTAATACACGGAATGTAAACTTGGCTACACAGGAACTGAATTACAGAACAGAACAGGGTCTCAAATTTAGAAAACCAACTTATGCTTGCTTAAGGGGAAAGGTGAGTTGGGGTGCTGCATAAAACCAGAGATTGAAATGAGCACAGATAAAGTTCCTTAAACCAAATATGGAATAGACAAGAGCTACTCCTTGCTCAACGAAATGGACTCAACACCGCATATTAAACGCCTAAGAATGTACCTGACTAGTAAGTATCTTAAAACCTATGGATTGTTATGTCTCCGAAAGAGAATCAAGCATGTGTACAGGGGCATAAACGCAGCAGTGATAGGATTGGAGAGGTTCGGTGAGCAAATGAAGACCCTTTGAAGTCATATTGCCTGGTACCCATTCCACGGGTCTCAACTCTCCAGGTTTAAGGTATTCTTCCTTCAGCTAAAACATGCATGTGGAACCCAGAGTATGATCAACCGTGTGAACGGGAGACGTGTTCAAATATGTCTCAGTTTTCGTACCCTGGTACTCGGGTGCAACATTCCAGATGCTTTACTAACACTCTCCCGACTTGGAGAGTCAGTCCCTTTAACCTCCTGTTTGGCCCAGTTTGCAATTTCTGCGGAAGATGAACAGGAATAGCGAGAACCAATGAGAGACTAGCTGGAGGTGTCTGGACGGGCAAATTTAACTCTCATTTCCCACCAGGAAGAGGAATTAACCAAAGGCTCAGCGTGCCGTGCCGGAACCAGATTAGGGCCTGAAGCCATCCTGCGGTGTTGCGGCCAGCTCACAAGAAAGCGAGTTGAAGAAAGGAGCTCAGGGGCACTGTAATTCACAAACCTGCAGAGTTATAAATGACAGCTATTGTCCAAAAATATATTGAAGTAAGGCTGCCAAGAGGACTTGAAAGCGGGGCAGAATTGCAGGAAACCGATTTCAGGAGGTAGACTGGAATTGCATCGAAAGCATAGGAAAAGCGGCAGAGCGTCCACAATGATGCACTTGGCCAAAAAGGGCGTATGCGTTTTTTCCTGAATATATTCAGGAAAAAACGCATACGCCCTTTTTGGCCAACCAAGCAAGCTTGCAAAGGAAATCTGCACTACAATGAAGTCTCACTTCCCCCCGGTCTAAAGGGCCATCTGAAAAAAGTGTAAAATCCAGAAAGGCAGAACAGGCCATGGAGAACTGGGAGCCTTGTTATGCTGATGGGCGGGATGTAAATTACCAACAGCCGCTCTGTAGAAGTGTATGGTGTTTCCTGAAACATCTAAAAAACAAAGCAACAGAGCCTAGGGCACTTCCACTTATGGTCCTATAGTTTAGGGAAATTAAAATCAAAAACACACAGCCACCCCAAAATTTGGGATGGCTCTTTTTACAGGAATCTCTTCTGCGGCACAAGTTAAATATCCCAGAGAGCAAATAATGGATAAAGAAGTTGCGGTACTTATGTACAACAGAATACCATCAGCAATGAAATCTATGTCACCAGGCCCGTACCAGCATAATGAGTGGATTGAGGCACGATGATTCTAAGTGAAATAAGTCACACAGAAAAAGAAACATCATAAGGTATCACTAATACACGGAATGTGAACTTGGCTACACATGAACTGAATTACAAAACAGAACAGGGTCTCAAATTTAGAAAACCAACTTATGCTTGCTTAAGGGGGAAGGTGAGTTGGGGTGCTGCATAAAAGCAGAGTTTGAAATTAGCACAGATACCGTTCCATAAGCCAAATATGTAATAGACAAGACCTACCCCTTGCTCAACGAAATGGATTCAACAATGAGATATCACCTCACACCTGGTAGAATAGGCATCATAGAAAATCTACAAACAAAAAATGCTGGAAAGGGTGTGGAGAAAAGGAACCCTCTTCCACTATTGTTGGGAATATAAATTGATACAGTCATTATGGAGAACAATATGGAATTTCTTAAGAAACTAACAATAGAATTACCATATGATACAGCAATCCCAGTACTGGACATATACCCAGACAAAACCATAAATCAAAAAGAGTCATTCACCGCAATGTTCATTGCATCACTATTTACAATATCGAGGTAATGGAAGCAACCTAAATGCCCACAGACAGACGAATGCATAAAGCTGTGGTACATATATAAAATGGAATATTACTAAGCCATGAAAAGGAATGAAATTGGGTCATTTGTAGAGACGTCGATGGATCTAGAGACTGTCATACAGAGTGAAGTAAGTCAGAAAGAGAAAAACAAATCTTGTATATTCATGCATATATGTGGAACCTAGAAAAACTGTACAGATTAACCATTTTGCAAGGCATAAATAGAGCAAACGTATGGACAACAAGGGGGGAAAGCTGTTGGGGGGGTGGTGGTGGGAGGAGTTGAGAGACTGGGATTGGCATGTATACATTTATATGTATAAAATAGATAACCAATAAGAACCTGCTGTATAAAAATATAAAATAAAATTCAAAATTAAAAAGAAATAAAATTTAAAAAATAAAACAGAAAAAACAATTATTCCCTGCACATACATGTATTTATATGAATAAATTATTTCCATGCTTATATCTGTAAATACAAAAAAGAGGAATAAAATCTACCTTGAACCAAAAACGAAAAAGAGAAAAAAACACAGAACCCACCAGTTACACAGAGGAAAACCGTATCAGGGCACTTGCTCCAGTTGTAAACAATTCTGAAGTTGGTCAGTGGTGGGGAATCGTCTCCCATTCAGCCAGCAGCCCCCACGCAACAAGCGTCCTCATTGCAAAGCTGGGGCACCGTGCCGAGGCATCTGTGAGTAAACGTGAGCTGAGCCCCAGGCCAGTTGCTGCTGAACTATTCCCACCCGTCCCAGGTAAAACACCTGAATATATACAAGGACTTGAAAGCCTAGAGGAAGGGCCATAGAGCCACACGAGTGACAGCATGCCGGCCGACTTGGTGCCTGCAGGCCAGCCAAGATGGTCCTGGCCCTGGGTGCTCTTCTGGAAGATTTCCATTTCCCTGCCTGAGATACCCGTCCTGTCCCTGCCCCCACTGCTTTTTTCCTTCCTCACCTCTGCCCAGGGAGAAATTCCAGCAGCAGGTATGGGTGACACATCCTCTTCTTTAGCAGGTGGCAGCCTGGCAACTGCTGCAGAAAGTCCAGCAGAGCCCCACTCACACTGGGCCACCCACAAAGCCGTGGCCTCTCACTCCCTCCCACCAGCCCAGCCCCGAGACTGCTGACAGGGCAGAGAAAATGGCGTCAGGCACGGCTGCAGGGGCTCTTGCTGCCTGGAGTGGTATTTATATTGATCTCAACCCAGGCACACCTGGGGAGGGCTGGCCGGCACGGTAAGGCTGCCCAGGTCAGCCAATCATCACCCCTCAGGGGCTCACAGTTGCAGAAAATGGAACTTGCTGAACCGGCCAGGTCCAAGGAACAGGTGTGGGCTCCTGAGAGTCAGGATAGACAAGGGGCTGCAGCTTTGGCTTGTTTTCTAATCATTTTATCTGGCCCATGAGTGGGAGACAACTTCAAGAAAACCCTCTCCTAATGAGAGGAACCCAGGAGTCAGGGAGAGGAGGGGTGGGTGGTGGTTGGAGACAGAGGCCTGGTGCCCCGGGTGCAGTGGAAGTCTCTGGAAGACCAGGTGGAGGGAGGCCTCACGGAGTGATGCCCAGGGTCACAGACCTGTCGCAGCTGCTGTTTGTTAGTTCAAGTCCTGCTCTGAGGTGCTCTGTGTCAGCTCTGAGCGACAGGTGAGCTGGGGGTGCTCTGCAATGAGGGCTATGTGCACGGTTCCTGTGTGCCCAGCCCTGCCATGGTACCTGCAAGGGTAGCTCTGTATCCTGGGAGGGGCCTGACCACGAGAGCCCCGTGGGCTGGGGTGGGGGTGGGGTACCTGCCCAGGTGAGCTCCATATTCTGGGATTGGTCTGACCACGAGAGACCCATGGGCTGCTGGGGACCTGGTAAAGGATGTCAGGACAGTCAGTGAAGCCACCGAGGATATACCTCCAGTTGCTCCTAATTCCTACACCCTGCTGGTCATTCTACCAACCACCAGGACATGGTATTCTGTATTAGTCTTCAATGATGCCTTCTTTTGTATTCCATTAGTCCCAGAGTCACAAGAAATTTTGGCTTGTGAGTGGCAGGACTCAACATACAACTAAAACAATACTTCCGGGCCGTCTGGACCCAAGGGTGCAAAAATTCCCACACCGTCTTTGGGGAAAGCTTAGCTAAAGACCTAAAAGTTCTACCTCTGGAAAAGGAAACCCTCCTTCAATATGCAGACGACATTCTGATCGCCAGCCCTACTAAGGAGGCCTCTGAACTACCAAGACAATAAAGGATAGAAGTTGTCCAAGAAAAAGCTCAAATATCACAGACTGCGGTGACCTGCCTGGGCTTCATTCTCACACAAGGTCAGAGAAGCCCATCCCAGGAAAGGGAAGAAACCATTTTCAGCCTTACCCCTTTCTAAAACTAGAAGACAGCTTAGGGGTTCCTGGGGAGGCCAGGGTTTGCTGCTTCTGGATCCCTAACTACAGTCTACTAGCTGGGCCTCTATATGAAACACTGAAAGGAAAAGATGATGATCCTTTTGAATAGAATCCAGAAGTGGCCTTTCAAGAATGGAAAGAGCAGTCAATTCAGACCCTTGCCCTGGAACTCCCTAATTTAGCTAAACCCTTTGACCTTTACATTCCCGGTGAAAGGTGAATCGCCATTGGAGAATTAGTGCAAAAACTGGGACCACTTGAAATGGAACAATGCAAGAATGCCATCCAGGTAGGATAAACTACGGTCACTAAGGGGCTTGGCCCACTGCCACATCTGGCCAAGATACTGGCGGTATCTAAAAACCTGGAAATCAGCAGCCCAAAAGGCCACCTCCCTCCTAAGGGAAAAGGACCCCACGTGGTGATCCTAACCACCAACCATGCCCTGAAGTTGCAGGGTTCGCTCCGTGGGCACACCGACCTCGAGTGAGGAGGCCCTCCAACTCCAACATCCAGAGAGATAACCGGGGGCAACAGGGCACCATGACGACTCGTGTGAACATCACTTGACCTGGAGTTTCTCTCATAAAACAACAAGAGTGTGTCCCAAAAGAGTAGACTACTGCTTGCAGGACTTACTGCACCCAGAGGGGAGCTAATAATCTTGGCGGGGGAACAGTATACCACACTGTCACCATAGAAAAGCCTACAGACACCGTGATGATGGTGGCCAATAAGACCGGCTGAACTCCTGTTTACTTCAAAAGGCTGTTGACTCAGTAGCCATCATGGTCCTTATCACCACTGACCCTGGACTGTCTGGGAGTTGAGCGGGCAGGGCTCTGACACCTGGTGCTGTTTGTACGTTAATTCAGGGGCCTAATTGAAGAAAGCGCAGACTACTGGTCAGAGCATCTAGGCTGGCAGAAACGGTCAGCCTAAGGTGGCCGAACAAATGTGGGGCGGGGTGAAACCGGCCCCCACAGCGTCTCTGCACATCTCTTTCCTGGACCCTTAAAGGTCATTAGAATCTATAACACTTCCAATGCTGGTGCTCAGGTGGACGAGCAGGGAGGCAGGGGTCCTGGGGACAATCAACGTCACCGGGAGGCTGCTGGGGAGAAGCTCTGACCCTCGCCCCAGGGTATGAGGGCTCCCAACTCAGCACTCAGCAGTTACAGAAGAAGGGTCTGCACCCTCAGCACTCCAAGAATGAGGAACGGGACAAAAGGCAGAGGAGGGGTTTGTCCCCAGCAAAGCCCATTAAAAATCCCTGGGAGATAAAAATAGAATCTGGGCAATAAAGTCAAGTCTAGCCTTTTTTATCCTTTGTGCTTTGTCTAATTTCACGTGCTCCTAGGGTCCCGCATGCAGAGGTTCCACACCCGGCACTTCAGACCAGATTTCCTAGTGCAGAATGGCTGGGTCGACACCTCAGCTCCTGGGGCCCAGTGCAGACTCCACGATATAGAGCCTGAGCTACAGCCAACCCGGCCCTCGAGAGCTCCGCCGCCTCCCTCCCTCCCACTGACTCTGACAGGATCTCTACACAGCAGCCCAGCCCACAGCCCACGGGGTAGTGCATGCTCTCACCTCTCCATTCTCTGATCAAAATATAAAGTTTCCTTTGCTTGTGAACCAAACTCAGTCTCGATCTGTTGGCCCCAATGACACTGGGCAGGGGGACACTTGTTGGGGTCCACTCTGGAGGATCAGTAACAGAAATTGAGACTATTGTAACCTCAATGAACAGATGTGTGAGCCAAACTGTAGTTAACATAGAACAGTGTATAAGGCTCGGGTAAAATAAGATGTTTCTAACACTTCCATTTGATATTTCCATCACTTTTTATAAGCAAGTTCAGTGAAAAGGTTTGTCTTATTTGTCAGGTCAATATTAGAGAAACGAAGTGATTTCTTTCCAAGGATGTACATCTAATAATCTTGGTTAAACCTTCAATCTTGTTTTAAATGCTTTTCCATTGAAAATGATACCTCTCTTTCAGCTCCCCCATTTCTGAGAAGTATAAAATCTTATAATTTATTATTACCAAAGGGGAAAGGTGGGAGGAGGGATAAATTAACAGTTTGGAATTAACACATACACACTGCTATGTATAAAATAGATCATCAACAAGGAACTACTGTATAGCACAGGGAACTACACTCAACATTTTGCAATAACCTATAAGGGGAAATAATCTGAAAAAGAATAGATATTTTTATTGACATCATCTATCAATGATAGTTAAAGTGTAGCCTAAGGGAAGATGGTGGTGAGTGCTTCTGACCCTGAAGACTTCAATCATCTAAAGTTTGGACTCTGCCTACTTCCCAAGGCCCTTAATGAACATATGTGTAGCCGTAGCTTAAAAACTTCCCCAGTTTGGGTTTCGGGGAGACACTGATTTTGAAAAAGCCCTGGTGTTCTCCTTACATGAATGGGACTCTTCCTACTGCTAAAACATGTCTGTCACACCCAGAGGATGGTATACCGTCTGATCGGGAAGAGTTTGGAAAAGGCATCTCATCTCCTCATCTCCTGGTGCTCGGGTTCACCCCTCCAGCGTCTTTACTAACAGTCTCCCCACTTGGAGATGTCAGCACTGTCAACATCCTGTTGCGTACAGTTTGGAATTTGTCCAGAGGATGAAGCGGAAGGATGAGGAACAATGAGAGACAAGTCCTAGGTGTTCAGACAGGCACATGTCACTCTAATTTCCAATCAGGAAGACGAATTGACCAAAGGCTAGGGTTGCCCATGGAAACAGTATAGGGCTTGAGGAAATCCCGCTGCTTTGTGGCCAGTTCCCATAAACACAAGTTGAACAATGGAACTCAGGGGCAGTAAAATTCACAAAACTGCAGAGTTGAAAATATCCATCACTGAAAAATGTCTTGAGGAAAGTCAGAGAAAAGGACTTGTAAGCAAGGGAGAATGGCAGGAAAGGGATTTGAGGAGGTAGAAAGGACTCGCCATTAAGCACAAGAAAAGGAGCTGAACATTGCCAACATTGCAGTTGGCCAAAAAGGGTGTATGCGCTTTTTTCTGTATATATTCAAGAAAAGGGCATACACTTTTTTAGCCAACCAAACAGGTGGGCACTGGAAGTCAATACTACAAAAGATATCACTTCGCATCAGTCAGAAGAGCCATCCTCATAAAGCGTAAACAACAGAAATGCAGGACAGGGCAACGAGAAGAGGGAGCCCTGTGAGACTTATAGTGGAAATGTATATTGCCAACGGCCATTCTGGAAAAGTGTATTGTGTTTACTAAAGCATCTAAAAAATGAGCTACAGAGCATAGGGCACTTGCACTCATGGGCGTATATCTTGGGAAAAACAAAAATCGAGAGGACACAGGCACCCCAATGTTTACCCCCTCTCTGTTTAAAAGATCCTCGACTAGGATATAACTTAAATGTCTCTGGAGGGAAAAAATGGATAGAGATGTGGTACTTAGGTAGAGTGGAATATTATTCAGCCTGGAAATCAATGAAATATGGCCAGTTGTAACAACTCCGGAGGAGTTACGTATGATCATTCTAAGTGACAGAATTCAAAAAGAAAAAGACACATATCATAAGATATCACTTAAAGGTGGAATCCAAAATGGCTACACATGAAATAAATTACAAAACAAAAACATAGTCAAATATGTAGAAAACACGCATAAGGCTGCTAAACGGGAAAGGTGGGGAGGGGTGAGGCATCATCCAGGAGGTTGAAATTAGCAAAGATACCATTCCAAATACCAAACTGATAATCAACAAGGCCTACACGGTAGCTAAAAGAACTGCACTCAGCACACTCAAGTCACCGGAAAAGAATATATACGACTGGTAAGAATCTGAAAAAGAATTTATTGATGACTCTCTGTACGTGAATCAAGTGGATGTACAGCAGCAAGAAACAGAGCTTTGAAAATCAGCTGTAACCAATATAGTAATAAATTGAAAAAAATAAACGACAGAGAGACAGAGAAAACCTCTTACAACTTTTCCTCAGGGACGGTGATGCAACATGGATTGAACACATCTAGACCCACAGCAGGATGAGACATAAGGCTGGAAACTGTTTGCGCTAAGAGAAATGTGAGGTTGGGTGAGGAAATGCACACCCTTTAAAGTAATACTACCTGGTACCCATTCAATGGGTCCCAAATCTGCAGGTTCAAGGGATCTTCCTACAGCTAAAACATGCATGGAAAACCCAGAGGACTGTACACCATGTGATCGGGAGATGTGTCTAAAATGCACCTCATTTATCCTCTCCTGGTGCTCCTGTTCACCATTCCAGCCACGTTACTTAGAATCTCCCCACTTGGAGAATCAGCACATTTAAACTTCTGTTTCACACATTTTGCAAATTGTGAGGAGGATGAACGAGAAGAGGGGGAACCAATGAGAGAATGGTTGTAGGGGTTTGGACGGGCACATATCACTCTAATTTCCCATTAAGAATAAGAATTAAAGAAAGGCTCAGCCTGCCTCGCCGGAGCCAAAATAGGGCCTGAAGCAATCCTGCGGGTTTGAGGCCAGCTCACAAAAGAGCAACTTAAAAAATGGAGCTCAGGGTCACTGCAATTCACAAACCTGCAGAGTTATAAATGAAAACTAACGTCCAAAAATATGTTGAGGTAAGGCAAAGAAGAGGATCTGAATGCAAGACAGAATTGCAAGAAACAGATTTCAAGAGATAGATTGGACTCGTCTTTAACGCACATGAAAAGCGGCAGAATTTCGACAATGATGCAGTTGGCCCAAAAGGGCGTATGCGTTTTTTCCTGATTATATCCAGGAAAAAACGCATACGCACTTTATGGGCAACGAAGCAAGCAAGCAATGCAAATGTGCACAACAAAGAAGTCTCACTTCCCACCGGTCAAAAGGGCCATCCTAAAAAATTGTAAAAACCAGAAATGCAGGACAGGCCATGGAGAACAGGGAGCCTTTATACGCTGATGGGCAGTGTGTGAACTGCCGAGAGCCACTCTGGAGAAGTGTATGGTGGTTCCTAAATCATCTAAAAAACAGAGCTACAGAGCATAGGACACTTCCAATCATGGGAGTATATCTAGGGAAGTCTAAAAATCAACAAGACACAAGCACACCACAGTTTAGGGCTACTCTGTTTACAAGAACCTCAACTTCAGTACACCTTAAATATCCCAGGAAAGAGAACAATGGATAAAGAAGATGTGGTACTTATGTACAATGGAATATCTCTTCACCATGAAATCAATGTAATAAGGCTAGTAGAAGGATAAAGAGTGGATTTAGGTCCGATAATACTACTTGAAAGAAGTCAAACAGAAAAAGAAACATATCATAAGATATCACTTTTAGAGGGAGGGTAAATATGGCTGCACAAGAAATGAATTACAGAACAGAACAGTGTCTCACATTTAGAAAACACACTTATGTCAGCTTAAGGGGAAAGGAGAGGTGGGGTGATGCATAAAACCAGAGTTTGAAATTAGCACAGATACCGTTCAATAAACCAAATAGGTATTAGACAAGATCTACACCTTGCTCAATGAACTGGCCTCAACACACCCTATACACCGCAGAGAAATATATCTGAGTAATAAGAATCTTAAAACCCATGTATTGATATATCTCCATAAGGGAATCAAGTGTGTGCAGAGCGGCACAAACACAGCAGTGAAAATGAGCTAAACCCCATTATAGAAATAAATTTTAAAAACAAAACGCTGAAACAATGAAAGAGAGAAAAATTCTTACAAAATTCGTTCAGGGGATGTGATGCAACCTGGATTGACCACATATAAACCCACAGCTGGATAAGACATAAGGCTGGACACTTGGGGCTGAGAGGATTGGTGAGCTTTGGTGAGCAACTGCCGAAAGTTTAATGCAATACTTCATGCTACTCAGTCCAAGGGTCCCAACACTCCAGGTTGAAGGGAATCTTCCTACAGCTAAACCATGTTTGGGAAACCCAGTGACTGGTATACCATATGATCGGGAAAGGTTTCTAAAACGCACCTCATTTTTCCTCTCCTGGGGCTCCGGATCGACATTCCAGCCGCTTTACTAACAACATCCCCACATGGAGTCAATGCCTTTAAGTTCTGGTATCGCACAGTCTGCAGTTAGTGCAGAGGATGAATGGGAATAGGGGGAACCAGTGAGAAACTAGCTGTAGCGGTTTCAATGGGCACATGTCACTCTAATGTCACATCAGTAAGAAGAATTAACCAAAGGCACAGCAAGGTGCCCCAGAAAAAAAATAGGGCTTCAAGGAATCCTGTGGTTATGGGGCAAGACCACAAAAATAAGAGCTGAAAAATGGAGCTAAGGGCCACTGCAATTCAAAAACCTGCAGAGTTATAAAGGCCAACTATTTTCAAAAAATATATTGAGGTAAGGCTATGAAGAGGCAATGAAAGCAAGGCAGAATTGCAGGAAACCGATTTCAGGAGGTAGACTGGAATTGCATTGAAAGCATAGGAAAAGAGGCAGAACGTCCACAATGATGCACTTGGCCAAAAAGGGCGTATGCGTTTTTTCCTGAATATATTCAGGAAAAAACGTATACGCACTTTTTGGCTAACCAAGCAAACTTGCAAAGGAAATCTGCACTACAATGAAGTCTCACTTCCCCCCGGTCAAAAGGGCCATCTGATAAAAGTGTAAAATCCAGAAAGGCAGGACAGGCCATGGAGAACTGGCAGCTTTGTTATGCTGTTGGGCGGGATGTAAATTGCCAACAGACACTCGGGAGAAGTGTATGGTGTTTCCTGAAACATCTAAAAAACAAAGCAACAGAGCCTAGGGCACTTCCACTTATGGTCCTATAGCTTAGGGAAATTAAAATCAAGAAGACACAGCCACCCCAAAGTTTGGGACGCCTCTGTTTACAAGAACCTCGTTTACAGTACAAGTTCAACATCGCAGAAATTGAAAAATGGATAAAGAAGTTGTGGTATTTACTTACAAAGCAGTATCACTCAGCAATGAAATCTATGTCATCAGGCCCTTAGCAGCACAATGAGTGGATTCAGGTATGATGATTCTAATTGAAATAAGTCACACAGAAAAAGAAACATCATAAGATATCAGTAATACACGGAATGTAAACTTGGCTACACAGGAACTGAATTACAGAACAGAACAGGGTCTCAAATTTAGAAAACCAACTTATGCTTGCTTAAGGGGAAAGGTGAGTTGGGGTGCTGCATAAAACCAGAGATTGAAATGAGCACAGATAAAGTTCCTTAAACCAAATATGGAATAGACAAGAGCTACTCCTTGCTCAACGAAATGGACTCAACACCGCATATTAAACGCCTAAGAATGTACCTGACTAGTAAGTATCTTAAAACCTATGGATTGTTATGTCTCCGAAAGAGAATCAAGCATGTGTACAGGGGCATAAACGCAGCAGTGATAGGATTGGAGAGGTTCGGTGAGCAAATGAAGACCCTTTGAAGTCATATTGCCTGGTACCCATTCCACGGGTCTCAACTCTCCAGGTTTAAGGTATTCTTCCTTCAGCTAAAACATGCATGTGGAACCCAGAGTATGATCAACCGTGTGAACGGGAGACGTGTTCAAATATGTCTCAGTTTTCGTACCCTGGTACTCGGGTGCAACATTCCAGATGCTTTACTAACACTCTCCCGACTTGGAGAGTCAGTCCCTTTAACCTCCTGTTTGGCCCAGTTTGCAATTTCT